>NC_048295.1:10661510-10919093 GCF_009762535.1 Notolabrus celidotus | reverse complement strand
AACACAGCATACTTTCCAATGCTTTTCACTTCTCCTATTTCTTAAAAACACTCCTCAAAATTTTGGGTTTGAACCTTCAACTTCTGGACTGCCAGTTAGTCCTCTAAACCCCTACGCCACAAAGACACACATGTGGTCTTCAGCTCTGGGTGCATGTCTCTTTGTTCTTTGGCTCTTTGAACTTTAAAATTCACTGAAGCACAGATAAGGACCGAACCTTCAACCTCTGAACTGCCAGTCCTTCCTCTAATCCCCTGCACCACAAAGAAACACATGCAGAGTTCAGCTCTGGGTGGATCTATCTTCATTCTACCGCTATCTGACTTTAAAAGTCACAAGCCTGAAATAAGGATCGAACCTTCAACCTCTCGATTGCCAGTCCATCCTCTACACCGCTGCGCCACAGAGACACACAGCATACATGTTTCCAAATGCTTTAAGCTTCTCCTTTTGGAAAACACTCTTCAAAATTCAGTGAGCCTCAATGAGGATTGAACCCTCAACCTCCAGACTCTGACTCTGTCCTCTATCCACTGCGCCACAGAGACACACCAATACATGATGCTTCTTTAACATTTCTATTTCCCCCTCACACACTGGCCTTTAAAAACTCTTCAACAAGGACTGAACAGGGGGAAGATTTGGACCATCAGAGGATCGAACCCACGACCTCCAGACTTCAACTGTGTCCTCTAATACACTGCGCCACAGAGACACACCTGTAGATTATGTGTTTAACATTTCTATTTCTCCTTTAGATGACAACTTCTAAAAACTCTTCAACAAGGACTGAACAGGAGGAATGATTTGGACCATCAGGGGTTCGAACACACAACCTCCAGACTTCGAGTCGGGTCTTTTGCTCCTGCGCCACAGAGACAGACTGCCATTCAGGTTTCCAAAACCTCCTCAGTCCTGCATGTTGTCTCTGGACCTTAAAGAGAACTACAAACATGGAGACATGTGTTGGTAAGGAAGTTATTCACAGATTCACCAAATATGGTCTTATTTTCTGACTAAGGAAACCATGAGTCATCATTGTCACATTGAATGTTTATTGTCTTGAGTCATGTTTAAAGGAACAATGTTGGGATTGGAAGGTTGCAGTCACGTGAGGTGTCGTCCATTTTCCTCTCCACTTTGCTTGTCCTTTGTCACCATGGAAACTCTTCTTCTTTCTACCTACGTTCAGTCCTTCATTCAACACACCCGGTCCTCCCGGTTCCTCCATGGTGGAATCAAGACCCACAGCCTTCTTGAACCTCTGCTGCAGCTGCTGCATGGCCTCAGGGAGAGAAGAGCAGACGCAGGAGGAAGATTCAGCCTCTTCAGTCTTTGGGTTTTTATTTGTGAACATGCATTGTGTTCTAAAACAAGTTTGAAGTGAGGTTTAAGTTATACCAAATGATTTCAATGTGACGCCCGTGTCTCCCGTCCTGAGACATAATGCTCACGGAGCAGAGGGAAGGAGGAGGAGAAGAGGGAAAGAAGAGCCCAGCCAAGAGGCCCCGAGGCCGCCGCCCTTTCTGGACACCCCAACCTCCGGGTCACCGAGCACCTCGGGTCAGCCGGTCCCCCTCAGTGAAATGTCCCTTTAAAGCTAATGGTGAAACAATTAAAACACACAGGTTGAATTACAGGAGCTGAATCAACAACACAAACATTCATCCAATGACTTTGAGGGGAAACAGCGCCCTCTAGTGGTGAGCTGTCAACTACAACAACAACAACATTACAGCAGCTGTATTAGTAATTAGACTTGAAAACTTTAAACTCACCTCAGTTTAGTTTTAGTTCAGGTGGACACTCTCCTGGTAGTTGCAGCACTTTATTTTGCCACCAGGAAGCCACTTCATCACAGACACGTGCTCCTCCCATCAGCTGTTCTTCAGGTCTGCAGCTTCAAAGACACACAAAAACACACACAAACTTAATAAAGAGTCATTCTGACAAACCTGGGGACACACTGTTTCATGCAGACAAGTGCTGAAAATAATCCCAATACAGCTCAACACCTAAACTGAGGTGAGGGCTCGGGGTCAAGGTCTTTTAAAAATGGCGTCGGACATAGTGGTGAGCTGTCAACTACAGCAACAACATTACAGCACGTGCATGGACAGAGTCATTAAGACTTTAAAACTTTAAACTCAACAACAAACACACTTTGTCACTCTTTCTAAGGCTCTGCAGAAACAGCATGTCCCCACAGTAGCATTAGCATGCGCCTTAGCCTTCACAACAAGTCCCCACGTGTGTTAGCGTTAGCATTAGCCTTAGATAGCAGCTCAGCGTCCGCGTGCTTCGTGTCTCAGTCTCAAACTCACCTTCGTCTCGTGTCCCCCTTACACGCTCCGGGTCCGGGTCTTTAGTTTCCAGCATGTTCTCCTTCTTCTGTGTGTTTTCTCCGTCTGTTCGTCGTTCTGCAGAGTCCCTTTGTGGTCCGGAGGAAGCGTGTCCGTGCGTCAGTCAGTCAGCAGCAGCAGCGTGGAGGAACCGGAACCGGAAGCTACTGTGAGGCACGTCACCTGAACACGTCCCAAGCACCTGAACGTCACCTGAACGTCACGTCCTGAGTGTGTGGCGCTCCCATGTGGCCAATGCAGTGAATTACATGTCTGTTTAGAAATACTTAGAAAAGCATTAAAAGAATATTCTGAGGATTCTGACTTCACAACCACACCTCAAAAAAACATCAATTATCCAATTAAGAGTGTCTTTGACTTTAATACTCACTGAGTCACTGATAAGGATCAAACCTGCAACCTCTAGACTGCCAGTCTGTCCTCTAAACCCCTACGCCACAAAGACACACATGTGGACTTCAGATGTGGGCGCATGTCTCCTTGTTCTTTGGCTCTTTGAACTTTAAAATTCCCTAAAGCACCGATAAGGATCGAACCATCAACCTTTTGGCTGCCAGTCCTTCCTCTACACCCCTACGCCACAAAGGCACACGTGCAGAGCTCAGCTCTGGGTGGATCTATCTTCATTCTGCTGCTCTCTGACTTTAAAAGTCACAAGACCGAAATAAGGATCGAACCTTCAACCTCTGAACTGCAAGTCCATCCTCTACACCACTACACCACAAAGACACACAGCATACATGTTTCCAAATGCTTTAAGGTTCTCTTTTTGGAAAACACTCCTCAAAACTAAGTAACCCCCCCAATGAGGACCAAACCCTCAACCTCCAGACTCTGACTCTGTCCTCTATCCACTGCGCCACAGAGACACACCAATACATGATGCTTCCTTAACATTTCTACTTCCCCTTCACACACTGGCCTTTAAAAACTCTTCAACAAGGACTGAACAGGGGGAAGATTTGGACCATCAGAGGATCGAACCCACGACCTCCAGACTTCAACTGTGTCCTCTAATCCACTGCGCCACAGGGACACACCTGTAGATTATGTGTGTTTAACATTTCTATTTCTCCTTTAGATGACAACTTATAAAAACTCTTCAACAAGCACTGAACAGGAGGAATGATTTGGACCATCAGGGGTTCGAACACACAACCTCCAGACTTCGAGTCGGGTCTTTTGCTCCTGCGCCACAGAGACAGACTGCCATGCAGGTTTCCAAAACCTCCTCACTCCTGCATGTTGTCTCTGGACCTTAAAGAGAACTACAAACATGGAGACATGTGTTGGTAAGGAAGTTATTCACAGATTCAACAAATATGGTCTTATTTCCTGACTAAGGAAACCATGAGTCATCATTGTCACATTGAATGTTTATTGTGTTGAGTCATGTTTAAAGGAACAGTGTTGGGATTGGAAGGTTGCAGTCACAGGAGGTGTCGGCCATTTTCCTTTCCACTTTGCTTGTCCTTTGTCACCATGGAAACTCTTCTTCTTTCTACCTACGTTCAGTCCTTCATTCAACACACCCGGTCCTCCCGTCAGCAACTCCTTCAGCCTGAGTCTCCTCTGTTGTTCATCCATGGTGGAATCAAGACCCACAGCCTTCTTGAACCTCTGCTGCAGCTGCTGCATGGCCTCAGGGAGAGAAGAGCAGACGCAGGAGGAAGATTCAGCCTCTTCAGTCTTTGGGTTTTTATTTGTGAACATGCATTGTGTTCTAAAACAAGTTTGTAGTGAGGTTTAAGTTATACCAAATGATTTCAATGTGACGCCTGTGTCTCCCGTCCTGAGACGTAATGCTCACGGAGCAGAGGGAAGGAGGAGGAGAAGAGGGAAAGAAGAGCCCAGCCAAGAGGCCCCGAGGCCGCCGCCCTTTCTGGACACCCCAACCTCCGGGTCACCGAGCACCTCGGGTCAGCCGGTCCCCCTCAGTGAAATGTCACTTTAAAGCTAATGGTGAAACAATTAAAACACACAGGTTGAATTACAGGAGCTGAATCAACAACACAAACATTCATCCAATGACTTTGAGGGGAAACAGCGCCCTCTAGTGGTGAGCTGTCAACAACAACAACAACAACATTACAGCAGCTGTATGAACAGAGTAATTAGACTTGAAAACTTTAAACTCACCTCAGTTTAGTTTTAGTTCAGGTGGACACTCTCCTGGTAGTTGCAGCACTTTATTTTGCCACCAGGAAGCCACTTCATCACAGACACGTGCTCCTCCCATCAGCTGTTCTTCAGGTCTGCAGCTTCAAAAGACACAAAAACACACACACACTTAATAAAGAGTCATTCTGACACAGCTGGGGACATACTGTTTCATGCAGACAAGTGCTGATAAATAATCCCAATACAGATCAACACCTAAACTGAGGTGAGGGCTCGGGTCAAGGTCTTTTAAAAATGGCGTCGGACATAGTGGTGAGCTGTCAACTACAGCAACAACATTACAGCACGTGCATGGACAGAGTCATTAAGACTTTAAAACTTTAAACTCAACAACAAACACACTTTGTCACTCTTTCTAAGGCTCTGCAGAAACAACAAGTCCCCACAGTAGCATTAGCATGCGCCTTAGCCTTCACAACAAGTCCCCTAGTGTGTTAGTGTTAGTGTTAGCGTTAGCATTAGCTGTCAGCTCAGCGTCCGCGTGCTTCGTGTCTCAGTCTCAAACTCACCTTCGTCTCGTGTCCCCCTTACACGCTCCGGGTCCGGGTCTTTAGTTTCCAGCATGTTCTCCTTCTTCTGTGTGTTTTCTCCGTTTGTTCGTCGTTCTGCAGACTCCCTTTGTGGTCCGGAGGAAGCGTGTCCGTGCGTCAGTCAGCAGCAGCAGCAGCGTGGAGGAACCGGAACCGGAAGCTACTGTGAGGCACGTCACCTGAACACGGCCCAAGCACCCGAACGTCACCTGAACGTCACGTCCCGAGTGTGTGGCGCTCCCATGTGGCCAATGCAGTGAATTACATGTCTGTTTAGAAATACTTAGAAAAGCATTAAAATAATATTCTGTGGATTCTGACTTCACAACCACACCTCAAAAAAACATCAATTATCCAATTAAGAGTGTCTTTGACTTTAATACTCACTGAGTCACTGATAAGGATCAAACCTGCAACCTCTAGACTGCCAGTACATCCTCTACACCCCTGCACCACAGAGAAACACAACATGCAGGTTTCCAAATGCTTTTCACTTCTCCTATTTCTTAAAAACACTCTTCAAAATTCACTAAACCTGAGATGGGATTTGACTCTTTGAACTTTAAAATTCACTGAAGCACCGATAAGGATCGAACCATCAACCTTTCGGCTGCCAGTCCTTCCTCTACACCCCTACGCCACAAAGGCACACGTGCAGAGCTCAGCTCTGGGTGGATCTATCTTCATTCTGCTGCTCTCTGACTTTAAAAGTCACAAGCCTGAAATAAGGATCGAACCTTCAACCTCTGAACTGCAAGTCCATCCTCTACACCACTACACCACAAAGACACACAGCATACATGTTTCCAAATGCTTTAAGGTTCTCTTTTTGGAAAACACTCCTCAAAACTTAGTGAGCCCCTCAATGAGGACCGAACCCTCAACCTCCAGACTCTGACTCTGTCCTCTATCCACTGCGCCACAGAGACACACCAATACATGATGCTTCTTTAACATTTCTACTTCCCCCTCACACACTGGCCTTTAAAAACTCTTCAACAAGGACTGAACAGGGGGAAGATTTGGACCATCAGAGGGTCGAACCCACGACCTCCAGACTTCAACTCTGTCCTCTAATCCACTGCGCCACAGAGACACACCTGTAGATTATGTGTGTTTAACATTTCTATTTCTCCTTTAGATGACAACTTCTAAAAACTCTTCAACAAGGACTGAACAGGAGGAATGATTTGGACCATCAGGGGTTCGAACACACAACCTCCAGACTTCAAGTGGGGTCTTTTGCTCCTGCGCCACAGAGACAGACTGCCATGCAGGTTTCCAAAACCTCCTCACTCCTGCATGTTGTCTCTGGACCTTAAAGAGAACTACAAACATGGAGACATGTGTTGGTAAGGAAGTTATTCACAGATTCACCAAATATGGTCTTATTTTCTGACTAAGGAAACCATGAGTCATCATTGTCACATTGAATGTTTATTGTGTTGAGTCATGTTTAAAGGAACAATGTTGGGATTGGAAGGTTGCAGTCACGTGAGGTGTCGGCCATTTTCCTCTCCACTTTGCTTGTCCTTTGTCACCATGGAAACTCTTCTTCTTTCTACCTACGTTCAGTCCTTCATTCAACACACCCGGTCCTCCCGTCAGCAACTCCTTCAGCCTGGTTCCTCCATGGTGGAATCAAGACCCACAGCCTTCTTGAACCTCTGCTGCAGCTGCTGCATGGCCTCAGGGAGAGAAGAGCAGACGCAGGAGGAAGATTCAGCCTCTTCAGTCTTTGGGTTTTTATTGGTGAACATGCATTGTGTTCTAAAACAAGTTTGAAGTGAGGTTTAAGTTATACCAAATGATTTCAATGTGACGCCCGTGTCTCCCGTCCTGAGACGTAATGCTCACGGAGCACAGGGAAGGAGGAGGAGAAGAGGGAAAGAAGAGCCCAGCCAAGAGGCCCCGAGGCCGCCGCCCTTTCTGGACACCCCAACCTCCGGGTCATAGAGCACCTCGGGTCAGCCGGTCCCCCTCAGTGAAATGTCCCTTTAAAGCGAATGGTGAAACAATTAAAACACACAGGTTGAATTACAGGAGCTGAATCAACAACACATACATTCATCCAATGACTTTGAGGGGAAACAGCGCCCTCTAGTGGTGAGCTGTCAGCAACAACAACAACATTACAGCAGCTGTATGAACAGAGTAATTAGACTTGAAAACTTTAAACTCACCTCAGTTTAGTTTTAGTTCAGGTGGACACTCTCCTGGTAGTTGCAGCACTTTATTTTGCCACCAGGAAGCCACTTCATCACAGACACGTGCTCCTCCCATCAGCTGTTCTTCAGGTCTGCAGCTTCAAAAGACACAAAAACACACACACACTTAATAAAGAGTCATTCTGACACAGCTGGGGACATACTGTTTCATGCAGACAAGTGCTGATCAATAATCCCAATACAGATCAACACCTAAACTGAGGTGAGGGCTCGGGGTCAAGGTCTTTTAAAAATGGCGTCGGACATAGTGGTGAGCTGTCAACTACAGCAACAACATTACAGCACGTGCATGGACAGAGTCATTAAGACTTTAAAACTTTAAACTCAACAACAAACACACTTTGTCACTCTTTCTAAGGCTCTGCAGAAACAACAAGTCCCCACAGTAGCATTAGCATGCGCCTTAGCCTTCAGAACAAGTCCCCTAGTGTGTTGGCGTTAGCATTAGCATTAGCTGTCAGCTCAGCGTCCGCGTGCTTCGTGTCTCAGTCTCAAACTCACCTTCGTCTCGTGTCCCCCTTGCACGCTCCGGGTCCGGGTCTTTAGTTTCCAGCATGTTCTCCTTCTTCTGTGTGTTTTCTCCGTTTGTTCGTCGTTCTGCAGACTCCCGTTGTGGTCCGGAGGAAGCGTGTCCGTGCGTCAGTCAGTCAGCAGCAGCGTGGAGGAACCGGAACCGGAAGCTACTGTGAGGCACGTCACCTGAACACGTCCCAAGCACCTGAACGTCACCTGAACGTCACGTCCTGAGTGTGTGGCGCTCCCATGTGGCCAATGCAGTGAATTACATGTCTGTTTAGAAATACTTAGAAAAGCATTAAAAGAATATTCTGAGGATTCTGACTTCACAACCACACCTCAAAAAAACATCAATTATCCAATTAAGAGTGTCTTTGACTTTAATACTCACTGAGTCACTGATAAGGATCAAACCTGCAACCTCTAGACTGCCAGTACATCCTCTACACCCCTGCACCACAGAGAAACACAACATGCAGGTTTCCAAATGCTTTTCACTTCTCCTATTTCTTAAAAACACTCTTCAAAATTCACTAAACCTGAGACGGGGTTCGAACCTTCAACCTCTCGGCTGCCAGTACGTCCTCTACACTCCTGCGCCACAAAGACACACATGTGGACTTCAGATGTGGGTGCATGTCTCCTTGTTCTTTGGCTCTTTGAACTTTAAAATTCACTGAAGCACCGATAAGGATCGAACCATCAACCTTTCGGCTGCCAGTCCTTCCTCTACACCCCTACGCCACAAAGGCACACGTGCAGAGCTCAGCTCTGGGTGGATCTATCTTCATTCTGCTGCTCTCTGACTTTAAAAGTCACAAGCCTGAAATAAGGATCGAACCTTCAACCTCTGAACTGCAAGTCCATCCTCTACACCACTACACCACAAAGACACACAGCATACATGCTTCCAAATGCTTTAAGGCTCTATTTTCTGAAAACACTCCTCAAAACTAAGTGAGCCCCTCAATGAGGACCGAACCCTCAACCTCCAGACTCTGACTCTGTCCTCTATCCACTGCGCCACAGAGACACACCAATACATGATGCTTCTTTAACATTTCTATTTCCCCCTTACACACTGGCCTTTAAAAACTCTTCAACAAGGACTGAACAGGGGGAAGATTTGGACCATCAGAGGATCGAACCCACGACCTCCAGACTTCAACTGTGTCCTCTAATCCACTGCGCCACAGAGACACACCTGTAGACGATGTGTGTTTAACATTTCTATTTCTCCTTTAGATGACAACTTCTAAAAACTCTTCAACAAGGACTGAACAGGAGGAATGATTTGGACCAACAGAGGATCGAACCCATGACCTCCAGACATCAAGTCCGGTGTTTTGCTCCTGCGCCACAGAGACAGACCTCTGTGCAGGTTTCCAAAACCTCCTCAATCCTGCATGTTGTCTCTGGACCTTAAAGAGAACTACAAACATGGAGACATGTGTTGGTAAGGAAGTTATTCACAGATTCACCAAATATGGTCTTATTTCCTGACTAAGGAAACCATGAGTCATCATTGTCACATTGAATGTTTATTGTCTTGAGTCATGTTTAAAGGAACAATGTTGGGATTGGAAGGTTGCAGTCACGTGAGGTGTCGGCCATTTTCCTCTCCACTTTGCTTGTCCTTTGTCACCATGGAAACTCTTCTTCTTTCTACCTACGTTCAGTCCTTCATTCAACACACCCGGTCCTCCCGTCAGCAACTCCTTCAGCCTGAGTCTCCTCTGTTGTTCGTCCATGGTGGAATCAAGACCCACAGCCTTCTTGAACCTCTGCTGCAGCTGCTGCATGGCCTCAGGGAGAGAAGAGCAGACGCAGGAGGAAGATTCAGCCTCTTCAGTCTTTGGGTTTTTATTTGTGAACATGCATTGTGTTCTAAAACAAGTTTGTAGTGAGGTTTAAGTTATACCAAATGATTTCAATGTGACGCCCGTGTCTCCCGTCCTGAGACGTAATGCTCACGGAGCAGAGGGAAGGAGGAGGAGGAGAAGAGGGAAAGAAGAGCCCAGCCAAGAGGCCCTGAGGCCGCCGCCCTTTCTGGACACCCCAACCTCCGGGTCACCGAGCACCTCGGGTCAGCCGGTCCCCCTCAGTGAAATGTCCCTTTAAAGCTAATGGTGAAACAATTAAAACACACAGGTTGAATTACAGGAGCTGAATCAACAACACAAACATTCATCCAATGACTTTGAGGGGAAACAGCGCCCTCTAGTGGTGAGCTGTCAACTACAACAACAACAACAACAACAACATTACAGCAGCTGTATGAACAGAGTAATTACACTTGAAAACTTTAAACTCACCTCAGTTTAGTTTTAGTTCAGGTGGACACTCTCCTGGTAGTTGCAGCACTTTATTTTGCCACCAGGAAGCCACTTCATCACAGACACGTGCTCCTCCCATCAGCTGTTCTTCAGGTCTGCAGCTTCAAAGCCACAAAAACACACACACACTTAATAAAGAGTGACTCTGACACAGCTGGGGACATACTGTTTCATGCAGACAAGTGCTTTTAAATAATCCCAATACAGCTCAACACCTAAACTGAGGTGAGTGTTCGGGGTCAAGGTCTTGGTGAGCTGTCAACTACAGCAACAACATTACAGCACGTGCATGGACAGAGTCATTAAGACTGTAACACTTTAAACTCAACAACAAACACACTTTGTCACTCTTTCTAAGGCTCTGCAGAAACAACAAGTCCCCACAGTAGCATTAGCATGCGCCTTAGCCTTCACAACAAGTCCCTTAGTGTGTTAGCGTTAGCATTAGCTGTCAGCTCAGCGTCCGCGTGCTTCGTGTCTCAGCCTCAAACTCACCTTCGTCTCGTGTCCCCCTTGCACGCTCCGGGTCCGGGTCTTTAGTTTCCAGCATGTTCTCCTTCTTCTGTGTGTTTTCTCCGTCTGTTCGTCGTTCTGCAGACTCCCGTTGTGGTCCGGAGGAAGCGTGTCCGTGCGTCAGTCAGTCAGCAGCAGCAGCGTGGAGGAACCGGAACCGGAAGCTACTGTGAGGCACGTCACCTGAACACGTCCCAAGCACCTGAACGTCACCTGAACGTCACGTCCTGAGTGTGTGGCGCTCCCATGTGGCCAATGCAGTGAATTACATGTCTGTTTAGAAATACTTAGAAAAGCATTAAAAGAATATTCTGAGGATTCTGACTTCACAACCACACCTCAAAAAAACATCAATTATCCAATTAAGAGTGTCTTTGACTTTAATACTCACTGAGTCACTGATAAGGATCAAACCTGCAACCTCTAGACTGCCAGTACATCCTCTACACCCCTGCACCACAGAGAAACACAACATGCAGGTTTCCAAATGCTTTTCACTTCTCCTATTTCTTAAAAACACTCTTCAAAATTCACTAAACCTGAGACGGGGTTCGAACCTTCAACCTCTCGGCTGCCAGTACGTCCTCTACACTCCTGCACCACAAAGACACACATGTGGACTTCAGATGTGGGTGCATGTCTCCTTGTTCTTTGGCTCTTTGAACTTTAAAATTCCCTAAAGCACCGATAAGGATCGAATCATCAACCTTTTGGCTGCCAGTCCTTCCTCTACACCCCTACGCCACAAAGGCACACGTGCAGAGCTCAGCTCTGGGTGGATCTATCTTCATTCTGCTGCTCTCTGACTTCAAAAGTCACAAGCCTGAAATACGGATCGAACCTTCAACCTCTGAACTGCAAGTCCATCCTCTACACCACTACACCACAAAGACGCACAGCATACATGTTTCCAAATGCTTTAAGGTTCTCTTTTTGGAAAACACTCCTCAAAACTAAGTAACCCCCCCAATGAGGACCGAACCCTCACCCTCCAGACTCTGTCCTCTATCCACTGCGCCACAGAGACACACCAATACATGATGCTTCTTTAACATTTCTACTTCCCCCTTACACACTGGCCTTTAAAAACTCTTCAACAGGGACTGAACAGGGGGAAGATTTGGACCATCAGAGGATCAGAGGGTTCCATTTGTCTTGATTTTTACCAACAATAACCTCCCCATTACATCAATGATGATATCTAACAGACTCTGTATGTTGGGTGTGTTGGTTCCATGTGAGCTTTGTCTGCATCTTGTGGAGAAAAGGTGGCATTACAAGTCAATCGCACTCATATGTGAGAGTTTTTTAGAGTCTCCTGTGAGACATTTCCAATCCGTTCAGCAAAGTCATCAATATCCCGTTTCTGTTGATCTGTGTAACTTTTTCTACAACCATGTGTGGAGTTTATCCGCTAAGCTCACACTCAGCCAACAGTTACTTTGATATACTGACACACTGCCTGCAACCACTTCCCCTGGAGTCGCGACATTTGTCACCTGCTGTCTAGAACTGAGGAGTCGTTTCGATCAAAACCAGAACTCCACAACATTTATCACCCAGTAGTGTAACAGGAAGTATTTAAATGTGTGATGGTGGTACTGGATGGTGCGGTTCAATAACTGTAGTATCAGTGGAAAGGAGCGGGATGTTTTTTTAAACTGTGTTGGCAAAGGTTTAAAATTGAGTCCAGGTTTTATGATGGGCAAAATGTAAGACCCAGGCTCTTAAGAGAGGTCAATTTACAATAACTCAAATTAACAGACCTAAATATAAGACCCAGGCCTTTAAAAGAGGTCAATTTATCATGACTCAAATTAACAGCCCCAAATATAAGACCCAGGCCTTTAAAAGAGGTCAATTTAACATTAATATAAGACCCAGGCCTTTAAAAGAGACCAATTTAACTTACATATGAGACCCAGGGCTTTAAAAGAGGCCAAATTAACTTACATATGAGACCCAGGCCTTTATAAGAGGTCAAATTAACTTACATATGAGACCCAGGCCTTTATAAGAGGTCAAATTAACATAAATATAAGACCCAGGCCTTTAAAAGAGGCCAATTTAACTTACATATGAGACCCAGGCCTTTAAAAGAGGCCAATTTAACTTACATATGAGACCCAGGCCTTTAAAAGAGGCCAATTTAACTTACATATGAGACCCAGGCCTTTAAAAGAGGTCAAATTAACTTACATATGAGACCCAGGGCTTTAAAAGAGGCCAATTTAACTTACATATGAGACCCAGGCCTTTATAAGAGGTCAAATTAACTTACATATGAGACCCAGGCCTTTAAAAGAGGCCAATTTAACTTACATATGAGCCCCAGGCATTTAAAAGAGGTCAAATTAACTTACATATGAGACCCAGGCCATTAAAAGAGGCCAATTTAACTTACGTATGAGACCCAGGCCTTTATAAGAGGTCAAATTAACTTACATATGAGACCCAGGCCTTTAAAAGAGTCCAATTTAACTTACATATGAGACCCAGGCCATTAAAAGAGGTCAATTTAACTTACATATAAGACCCAGGCCTTTAAAGAGGTCAAATTAACTTACATATGAGACCCAGGCCTTTAAAAGAGGTCAAATTAACTTACATATGAGACCCAGGCCTTTATAAGAGGTCAATTTAACATAACTCTAAGACACAGGCCTTTATAAGAGGTCAATTTAACATAACTCTAAGACCCAGGCCTTTAAAAGAGGTCAATTTAACATAAATATAAGACCCAGGCCTTTAAAAGAGGACAAGTTTAACATAAATATAAGACCCAGGCCTTTAAAAGAGGTCAATTTAACATTAATATAAGACCCAGGCCTTTTAAAAGAGGTCAATTTAATATAACTCTAAGACCCAGGCCTTTATAAGAGGTCAATTTAACATAACTCTAAGACCCAGGCCTTTAAAAGAGGTCAATTTAACATAAATATAAGACCCAGGCCTTTAAAAGAGGACAAGTTTAACATAAATATAAGACCCAGGCCTTTAAAAGAGGTCAATTTAACATAAATATAAGACCCAGGCCTTTTAATTAGGTCAATTTAACATAAATATAAGACCCAGGCCTTTAAAAGAGGTCAATTTAACATTAATATAAGACCCAGGCCTTTAAAAGAGGCCAATTTTACTTAACTATAAGACCCAGGCCTTTAAAAGAGGTCAATTTAACATAACTATAAGACCCAGGCCTTTAAAAGAGGTCAAGTTTAACACCAGGGGTAATCAAAATTAGTTGTAGTTTATTTTTATTTTTAATATTAAGAGACAATTTGTTAACAACCAATTGACACCAAGTTGACTTCAGCACTAGAGTCCTGTCTGGCCTTGCCCACACTTTTTGTTCAAACCAGGAAGTACCATCTATATATTATTAACTGGCACTCTTTGACCCCTCTTGATTACAAATAATTCCAGGACAAACAAACATTAAAAACCTCATCCCAGTCTGAATCCACTGTTTGCTTTGCCGTTAAACACACAGGTGTCAGGGTGACACGAGGACACGGCGATGAACAGTGGGCTGGTGGGAGGCCGCACACATCAATAATCCCCATCAATCTCTGGGACAAATTAAGAGCTGTGTTCATTTAAAATCCAATTATCCTCATTATTGTCGGCGGTTGATGCGTGTTAATGATGCATGAAATAGCAGAGCGTTTTGTTGAAGGGGCAGCATTGTGACAGGTGAAGTCTGGGGGGGTGTAATGACGGCAAGGCGCCACAAGGGGGAGAAAGAGCTCTGCGGTATATCTGGCTTGAGACGGCAGAGTGCTCACTTCCAGGAGGGCTGAGGTGTTATGAAATTAAAGGTAAACTGAGGGAAAGTGTGACTCATGATAATGCACTTTTATCAGAGTCTAGAAAATAATGAGTCTGACTGCAGGATGGGGTTGCTGTTAATTGCTCTGATAGAAAAAATAATTCCAACATGTGAAACATTTAAAGGTAATTAATCTGAATATGTGAGAATGTATCTGTATGTGTGTGGGTGCCTGTGCCCTCATTTGGCATCATTGTAGTCCTATGTGATAATTATGTGAGCATAGCTAAGCTACTCTTCAAAACTAGCTCTGGGACTTGTATAACAATGAGGTACAACACACAGGAAGAGTTAGCCCTATTATTGACCCATCTAATGTATCTGCTCTGTAGTGGAAGGCGCTGCATGGGCTCAAAATCAGCTTCAACATCCATCTTCTTTCATAAATAGTGTTCCAAATTATAATGCATTTTTGTGAATATTTTAAAAACTATGTGAACAGTTGTTTTCAAATTTGTCAGGAAGTCAGATAGGGAATATATTTCTTCAACTGTGTGGTTAGAATGATGCTTTTCAAAATACGTCAGCTGTATTTTCAGATAAATGCAGAATCTGCAGAAATGAGTGTGATGTGATAAGAGCACCATTTTTTACTACAACTTTATTCAAACTTCAACAAAAACAACAGTTTTCTTTACATTTGTGTACAAAATAAAACTGTAAATGTCAAAAAATTTGGTGTTTCTCTAATGTCCAATATAAGCTCCTTTTCTTTCAGTGAGGGTCAGAGGTCACTGTAAACTGATTTAGTGTCTGATGACTTCTCTGCTGTCTCTTGTATGTCTTTCCAAAGATGCTCTTTGAGCTCTATCTCTCACCATCATTGTAAATGATCTTCTTCATTAATGACCACAAGTTCTCAGTCGGGTTGAGATCAGGTGAGCAGTCAAGGCCAGTTCATGAGGCGACCCTCTTTAAAGCCCTGAGACGCCGTCCTGTCCTGGGGATAATGTGAGGCATGTGATGGTGTATTGTCATGCATGAACACGAGCGTCCTCTTCCCTTTAGCTGATTGACCTTCTGCCATCCTGACCCTAGAAAGGACCAACAGGTTCATCATTAACAATGGCAGCCCAGAACATAACACCACCACCTCCTTGTAGACGTTGTAGTCCAGTTGGAGCAGCATGGCCACTTGAAATCACAACCAGATGCCCTCTCCATCAGGTCCTTTAAGGGTTGCCCAGCACTCATTGGTGAATGTAACTTTCCAGCCCATTCCAGTTGTTTTTCATGATGTACTTTCTTCAGTGGAGGTCTTTTCTTTGCCTTTTGGACCTTTGCCACTTGTCTTAGCGTCCTACATGGAGTAGACTTTGGTACATCATCAAGCCCCACAGCTTTAAAAAGGTCGCTGAGGGTCTTTGAGCAACCTCTGGTTTGATTCTTGACAGTTCTCACTTTGATGATATACCAACAGGCTTCTTCTACTCTGGGTTTTCTCCCATCCTGACTATTCTGAACATATCTTTTTATGGTCATGCTGTCATTTCTTGGCTATATCATTGGTAGATTCCCTCTTACTCAGACTCTTGACACTTTGACTCTTTTCCTATCTGGTCCCTTTTCTTGCCCATGGTCTTGGCCCAAAGTTGAATAGGACGCATAATAATGTGGCACACCTGAAAAGGTTACCTGCATAATAATTTGGGGTTCAACTGTGCAATGAATTCTGTTTATGTAAGATCTGTGAACTTCTGTGCTTTCTTTTTTCCCCCCCAAAATACTCAGTTGAATTAGCTCTTAACTCGTATTTGTGTCACAGTACAGTAATTCAAGCATGACTGCTTTTTCGGTTGCATCCCCAATCTGGCCTTTTCTTTCTTTTCAATCCGTATTTGGAAATAAGAAGTGAAAACATAACCTTAAATCAATGCATTATGGTATCACTGCTAGCATATGGTAGCTAATGCTTCCTAATGTTAGCTAAGTTGGTTTTGCTCTGTGTGTACATAAGTCACCACTGGCTTCTTCTTCTTCTGCTGCTTGCAATAAACGTAGCTTTTAAGACACAGCCTCACTTTATTGCGTTACACAGTAGGTATGCTAATGCTACATATTTGGACATTCCCCCCTGAGGCTCTAAAGTAAATGTTTCTGTCAACCTGTAAACGAACCCTGTCAAAAACCACCCTCTAAATTCCCTTCGAATGGCTCCATAATAAGGTTTACACACACACACGTAGACTGTGTGTTTCAGCTCCTGCCCACAGAGAGCTTTTACAAGCCATAAACATCATTGATGACTTATTATGGCCCCACATGCCCGCTTAAACCGCACCCGTCTCCAAACCTCCTGGGCTACAACACGCAGCGTGAGGATCCTGCCTTCTTTTTTTTTTAAAAACATCAAAGTGAAAGTAGGGCCACTGTTATTGTGAGAGACTGACAATGCTGTGCGTGCATTTTTTAAAAGACGGGAGGCGGGTGGGGGGGGGGGGATTAAGTGGAGAGTGCGGTGAAAGGCTCGGCTGTAAACAAGATGACAGTTACTAAAGTCGTAAACTGGGTTTAATCTCTGTTTTGTGATGGGTTCAAGGAAACACAAAGAGCAGCAGCGGGTCAGGCCGCCATCCATCATGTCACTTTCTAATAATTCACAGTCACAGCATCTCACTCATGTGTCTGCTTTTTAGAAGACGATGCATTTAGAAGAGATTTGTTCAAATAAAATCACCTACAAAGTCAGAAATCAGACCTTGAAACAACTACCCAGCAATACTAATAGTTCTGTTGCATTTTGAAATAGGTGTAATGTTGAAATCTGTCATCCTAGATTATTTTTCCCAGGCACACCAAACACTCCAGTACACCTTTGATGCCTAAGCAGGCAAATCAGTTCTCCACTTTACCTGGTAGACGCATTTATCCTCCTCCCTTGGTCCAGTTTTCCAGGTGTCCACTTGTGGCAGGTTCCAAAAGTCAAACCAAACCAATTGGCGCCCATTCTTTGGGGCAACAACATATGTAAGCATGTTACAATTCAGCTTGGTATTTATAGCTTTATGCTGTTTTTATGCATGTTGACGCCACCCATTGGTTTTTGGAGTTGCATAGGTTGGACATAGGTTCAGTGGAGTCACCCATTGGCTTTTGAAGTTGCATAGGTTGGACATAGGTTCAGTGGAGTCACCCATTGGTTTATGAAGTTGCATAGGTTGGACATAGGTTCAGTGGAGTCACCCATTGGCTTTTGAAGTTGCATAGGTTGGACATACTGTAGGTTCAGTGGAGTCAATCCATTGGTTTTTGAAATCGCATAGGTTGGACATAGGTTCAGTGGAGTCACCCATTGGTTTTTGAAGTTGCATAGGTTGGACATAGGTTCAGTGGAGTTACCCATTGGCTTTTGAGGTTGCATAGGTTGGACATAGGTTCAGTGGAGTCACCCATTGGTTTTTGAAGCTGAATAGGTTGGACATAGGTTCAGTGGAGTTACCCATTGGCTTTTGAATTTGCATAGGTTGGACATAGGTTCAGTGGAGTCACCCATTGGTTTATGAAGTGGCGTCAAAAACCAATGGTTGACGCAACTGAACCTCTGTCCTTGTTTTGTTTAATTCATTAGCTTTATTAATTTAATTTAATTTAATTTTACCAAGAAAAGCGCTCTACAAATCCGATCAATTATTATTATTATTATTATCATTGACACATAATTGACATAATTGAAACACCAAAATGTTGTATTCCAGGGAGCGCCCTCTTCAGGTTGTTGGTGGAATTACAATTGGGATGTAGTTAAAATGTGGCAGAATTGTCAGGTGTTCAGTCAGGATTAGCACCCTATGCAGTCCACGGGCCACCAGTTGCCCATCGCTGCCCTAAACATGTATTTGTTTTTAAAACTCTTGACTACTTTGATTTGTGTTTCCCCAAATTAGAGAATAGATGGTGAACTTAGTTACCTTCTCTTACCTTTCCTCAGCTCCAGTCACTTCTCTTCTAAATGACTTTCAACTTCATAACAGCGCTCGAGTTCGCACCTCCCATCACAGATGGTCACGTTGAACACACATCACATTAAATTAGGGCCACGGCACCTCCAGGGTGCTCCAAAAAAAAAGCCCCCTGCTCTGAATCACTGCTTCCTCACCTGCACTGTGGCAGGTTCTGGATGCTTCATGGGGTTTCTCCTTTGGCCTCAGCGTTAGACGGAAAGAAGAGCAGACACCCCTTTGTTCAAGTCCCAAAAGCTGAAATCAAAGCTGTAAAAAACGTTGTGTTTTCTTCGTCCTGCGTTCACCTCCGTCCACCAAAGAGCTCTTTTTTTAATGTTGATTTCTTTTCACCAGCAGGCCTGTAATGGTGCCAGATGTTTTTACACTACTTTCATTTTATTGTTTATTCTGCACAGACAATACCAATTGATCAGCAGTGAGAGCCAAAAGACACAGTTTGACAGGAAGGCTGGTTCCCATCTGTTGTACCTGGTCGGACGGGGAAAGAAACACTTAAAATGAAGCCACTCAATTATGCAAATTCTTTACATCACAAAAGTTTACCATTGAAACATGACTTGGAACAGCTACAGCTGGTGTCTTGTTACAGCCATGCATGACAAATTGATTTTTCAGATGTTTTTGACAGGATGTAGTCTTAAGATCCAAAATAAAGCTGATTCATCCTCACAGGGCCTACTTGAAAAACACTACCTTTGTAATTTTCAGACAGAAACCCAACGAGTCGCTGCACTTGGACTAGGATCAACAGCTTGGAAACATGTAAACCTTAATACCTAAAGTACCTTTAGGCTTTTAGTGGCCGCCAAATTCATGGGCTTGTGGCTACTGGTGGCTTGGGCTTAAGTAGGGCTGTTATGGGTTGGTGGCTACTAGGGGCTGGGTTTGAGGTTCTTGGGCAGGGGGGCTTCAGGTGGTGGGGCTGGTGGCTACCGGTGAGAGGGGCTTAGGCAGGGTTTTTGTAGGTTGGTGGCTACCAGTGGCTGGAGCTGGGTTTCTTGGGCAGGGGGCCTTCAGGTGGTGGGGCTTGTGGCTACTGGTGGCTAGGGCATAGGTAGGGCTGTTATGGGTTCTTGGCTACTGGTGGCTTGGGTTCTTGGGCAGGGGGCCTTCAGGTGGTGGGGCTTGTGGCTAGTGGTTGCTTGGGCATAGATAGGGCTGTTATGGGTTGTTGGCAACTGGTGGCTTGGGTTCTTGGGCAGGGGGCCTTCAGGTGGTGGGGCTTGTGGCTAGTGGTTGCTTGGGCATAGATAGGGCTGTTATGGGTTGTTGGCAACTGGTGGCTTGGGTTCTTGGGCAGGGGGCCTTCAGGTGGTGGGGCTTGTGGCTAGTGGTTGCTTGGGCATAGATAGGGCTGTTATGGGTTGTTGGCAACTGGTGGCTTCGGTTCTTAGGCAGGGGATCTTCAGGTGGTGGGGCTGGTGGCTACCAGGAGCTGGAGCTGGAGCTGGGGTTCTTTGGGCGCTGGGGCTTGTGGCTACTGATGGCTGGTATTCTTGGTATGGTGGATATGGTGGCATCCAGCAGCTTGGGCTTGAGTAGGGTTGTTGTGGGTTGGTGGCTACCAGAGTCTGGGTTTGAGGTTCTTGGGCAGGGGGTCTTGGGTTTGGTGCCTACCATTGGCTGGGGCTTAGTTAGGGTTGTTGTTAGTTGGTGGCTCCAACCAACATTTTCCTCAGCATCCCTTCTTCTTGTTGAATTAGGGTTGTACTTTGACTTACTGAAAATATTAAGACTTGTTCTAAGCTCAGCTGGCAATCAAAGGGCTATAAAGGAATTCCTTTACTATATGAACACATACCTCGACTGAACTCTTCCTCCAACATTTACACTAAAATTAACAAGCTGCCTTTCACTTCTCAGTCTGCTGAACTAAAGGATGTACTCGCTGTGAAATGCTCCAACATCAGTTATTCCTCCAGTTTGCCGGGGTAATGAGTGGTGTGTTTGGAAGATGAATGGCCCTTTTTTTCTCCAGTTGTTTTCCCCGTGCTTACAAAGCCGTGATTATCTCTTCATTATCTGTTTTTCATGAGAGGCACAGGCACAGTGAGTTAAAAAAAACAAACATCCTGTCTGCTTGTTAATCCCCTCGCAGTGCCGAGCTGTTTTGGGAAACTGTAAAAGGAACGCCGGAGCCTTGTTTTGTGTTGCTCACAGATCTCCAGTTGTTCCCTGTATCCACTGACCATAGGCTTCTAATGCTAGATTGAAAACTCATACTGTCACGTGTCGTCGCCAGCTGAGCCACCAGGAAGCCTACAGGCCTTTGTTTTATGACTCAGATGTGATTTGGTTCGTTTCATCCGTCCGCTTAAACACATAAAGCACAGAGGAGAAATCACTGGAGTTGTCACATTACAGGCAGACTTCCTCTGTGTGCTGAAAATGTGCAGATTGTGCAAACATTAGCTTTGCCTCGAATCCAGCTACCTTAATCATAGCTCTGGCTTCCCCTCTGTAGCCCCTGCTTTGGCCATGTTTTATCTCTAATTTAAAAATGGAGTTTATATAATTTCCTGTGATGTCAGCCAGCGATTTATTCAAACATCCTGAGTGCATTAAAGCCGTTTTTTCTCTATGTAAATCATAATAAACCACATGATTACACACTCCAGGGCGTCTGAACATTCTAGATTAGCCCTCCAATATTTTGGAGCATGTTTTTTGCAATATTTGTGTCCACAACATACACACAAACCCCAGAGCAGAGAGGTGCTGAGCTAACCCTCCACATGACCTTATCTTCACAAAGTGCAACTCGGAGGAGATTTACTTCAAAATGACACTGAAATCCTGTTTAGCACAGAAAATAAAATGTTTGCTTTCCTGCGTCACCGGAACAGCCGCCTCAGTGCGCGAGGGGGTTGGGTTGTGTATGCACACGCACGCTAGTATGTGTACAGCAGCATTAAGGCTGCTTTTGAAGGAGGAACTCTGAGTCATTTGTTATAAGAGGAGGGTGCTTTTGCTCCTTTTAAAGGTCACTGACAAGTCAAGTGCCCAGGAGTACAAACTTTGTCTCCTGATGGTGTAAATACATTCCAAAGTCAGTCAGTCAAAGTGCTCACAAATTGCAGTGTTTGCACATCAACTTGACCCATACGGCAGCTTAATATTTAACCTTAAGCTTCAAAATATGAAGATCTAGATCCTCTTATAATACTCAGATTAGCTATAATGATCCTGTTATGTCTGATAGGCATGCAACTAACAACTATTATGAAAGTCCACTTGTCCTCAAGCTCAGTTTATCATAACCAATGTCAACTAATTGTGCTACCTCTAATGTCTGCTTATATCTAAAAGATAAGGGCATAAAAATATTAAATAAGGTTACCTTTGTTTTTGTACAAAGATTCAGAAAAGGTGCACATTTTTTAAGATTTTTTTTTATATTAGAAAATGTATTACAAAATGTTAAAATGTTAAGATTTATTTCCACTGGAAAAATGTAAAAAAGTTGGAAATATTTACAACGAAAAAATTTTAAGATTCTAAGATTTTTTTACATTGACAAAATGTTAAAATTTTTAGATTTTTTTTGCATTCAAAAGATGTTACAATATAAGATTTCTTCACATTGAATTTGTATATGTTTTATTATTTTAAGGTTTATTTACATTGAAAAAAATGTTGAAATAAAAAAAATTACATTAAAAAATGTTAAGATTTTTTTACATTGACAAAATGTTACAATATAAGATTTCTTCACATTAAATTTTTAATTTTTATTATTTTAAGGTTTATTTACATTGGAAAAAAATGTTGAAATAAAAAAATTACATTAAAAAATGTTTAAGATTTATTTACATTGAAGAAAGTGTTAATATTTTTCTACATTGAAAAAGATTAAAATTTCCAGATTTATTTACATAAAAAAAGTTAAAATTCTAAGATTTATTTACATAGAAACAATGTTAAAACTTTAAGATTTATTTACATAGAAAAAATGTTAAAATTGTAAGATTTTTTTACATTGACAAAATGTTAAAATTCTAAGATTTTTTTAACATTTATGACATGTTACAATATAACATTTCTTCACATTGAATTTTTTTATTTTTATTATTTTAAGGTTTATTTACATTAAAAAACTGTTAAAATTCTAAGATTTATTCACATAGAAACAATGTTAAAATGTTAAGATTTATTTACATAGAAAAAATGTTAAAATGTTCAGATTTTTTACATTTAATAAATGTTAAATGTTAAGATTTTTTAACATTGAAAAAATGTTAAAATGTTCATGCAATACATTAGCAATCATCATCGCCAATAGTATGTGTTCAATTAATGAAAACCCAAAGAGACTCTGTATGTTTAATGCATTGACTCATCTAATGTATTGCCTCATCAGTCTCTTAAAGCTGTATTCCTCTCTCATCTGACCTCCTCATCTCTGGATGAGTTTATTCAAATACAAGATTGATCACCAAGTCCTCCACACAGAGAGGTTGGGTGGGTGTTGCAGGTGGGTGGGTGGAAATTAATGATTTACAAACATCATCAATTCGTCCTTAATGTCCTGGCTAATGTCAACCTGTCTGCAGAATGAAACATACAGTCCTAATTACTCAAACGCAGCTGTACAGTAAACACGGTGAAATGATGTGTGGATGAGGACTCCGGTTACAGATAGGTATGAAGAACCAGGAGGGGACTCAAGTTTCCCCACCTTTGTTTGGACACTTCTGCGCCACTATGAAATTGAGATAATGTGATTAATCCCCCTCATCTGCAATTATATGCTGCGACATGAAATTGTTAATTATCATTTGGGAGTGGAAAATTATACCGTGTGTGTGTGTGTGTGTGTGAAGCCTCCGGTGCTGCAGAGGTTGTTTCAGCACTGCACAATAGTGTCTCATAAATCGCTGATAACCTGCTTTTAATTGAGTAATTGAAATTTTCAATGCAAATCAGGATTTTATGAGCTTCGTCGGCTGCACCATTCTGGGTTTACTGCTGATCTGTTTGAGTTGGGATGCTGTGTAGCTGTTCATAAAAACACAAGGTGGTGGTTTTGCAAATCATTTAAACCCTTAATTTAATTGAGGATTAGCAAAAATTACAGAAGTTGCTAATGCAGTGTAAATAGTAGCTCCAGCCATGGCTAATTCTCAGTCCTTGTCACATGATAAAATACTTTAATATAGACTTAAAAACTCACAGTTATATAATTTTGTGTCTGCATAATAGAGTTTTAACCAGCATTTGTGGCTGCAGTGACAAACTGTATTTTGAGCCCATGCAGCGACTTCCACTACAGAGTCATGCTGCATGAGGACCCCATCCAGTAGTGGTTTTAAAGCTTCTCCCTTTGGTCCCCATACACTCTGATTATTGTGATATCATGGTGGTGGAGTGACTCTGTTGTATGATATGGCGTGTGTGTCCACTTTTGCTGTTGGACATGAATCACAGTTGTTATGGGGTCTTGACCAATCAGAGTCAAGTAGTTAACCCAGCCAGGAAGCAATCTGTATTTAATAAGCACTCAAACATAACAGGCAATATAAGTAGTAGGAGCAATTCATGCTAAATTAAATCATAAAGATTTAACTGTGCAGTTAAAAAAATGGCACGTCCAAGTTGTATTTCTGGACACACAAATACAAAATTGAATCGGGCAATTTAATATGGAGTGTGTATAAAAGAAGCCATTGAGATTCTTAATAGGAGGTGCAGGGTCAAACAAGTTAAAGGCTCAAGATAGGGTAGCAAAATGTGCCGGGACTCTCATCCACGGATGCATTGCTCATGTCAGTGAAAGTTAATAACCATTGTCAAGGGTTTTGACCAATCAGAATGAAGCATCTTATACAACAGGAAGATAAGGGAGCCTAGAATTAACTTATTATGGCTACTTGGGATTCATTCAATACCAATGTTGGCCGTCTATGTCTGCAGCCACCCCCCCTGACCTGTTTATATGGTGATATATAACCATCCTACTTCCATTTTTAGATGGAATAACTCTTTGTTTCTGTGAATCAGCTTACACAATTCACATGTTTACTCCCTGCCGGTGAAACGTGTGTCAGCACTGTTCTTGCGTGGGCGCACTTTGACGCTTGCACTCATTGTCAAGGGATTTGAACCACTAAGCTAATTCAGTGAGAGTAAGAAAGGATTTCTGTTAACTCCAGATTAATTGGGATTAAGCACTTAGACATTTCGCTGAGACTGAGAAGACGATTCCCGTCTCCGCCCCGTGGGAGACAGGATTCGAAAACTGTGAGATTTCTGTGACTTTGGAGCGAGGCTCCAGCCACCTGTGTGTCCCCTTAATACCTCTTCCTGGAGTGTGGTGTGTGTGTGTGGGTTTAGGAGTCCAGATTTATCTTCTACCTCTCTCACCGTTCGATTGGAAGATCTGATAATCGCACCATCAAAGTCCGGACAGCGAGTTTGTTAAATCAGACCTTTGTGGATGGTCGTCCGCCAATCTCCGCCAACACATTGGATAGTGTTGCGTGAAATGGAGAACCGAGGGAGGTCTGTGCAGCAGACGAGTTGCCGTATTTGAAGGGGTATGAAAGGGTTTAAGTTGGAGAGTGGTTGTTTTTCCAAAAACCTCACAACTTATCTGCCCAATTTCATTTTGACAGCAGAGGCTGTTCTGCTCTGGTGCACTGTGTGTGTGTCCACGAGTCCTGTTAGCTCCTGAAGCTCACTCTCTTTAATGTTTCAACATTCTGGGGGGGGACTCAGAGCTGCTCTGTAAACATAATTGCTTTCTCAATGTGATATTTCACTTCAGAAACTCTGTAATTTTACAGTAAGTTTCCCAATATTGCTCTATTAGAGGCGTTAAAAAAATCAGCTGTCATTTTACAAAATGATGATTTAACATTTTAAGTTTGGAACAAGTCTTGAATGTAATGAAAGAGCTAATATTTCTGTGTCTCACAGCAATGGCGAGTGGTAAAAAGAGTGCTCCACTATCCTCTTTGATCTTTATTTTATTTCCTGATATTTATTTTATTTTATTTTATTTGATCTTTATTTTTATTTTATTGATCTTAATTTTATTTCGTGATCTTTATTTTATTTAATTCGATCTTCATTTTATTTTGTGACTTATATTTTAAGCCACTTTGAGTATTAAGAAAAGCACCATATAAATCATGTGAATTATTATTATAATAATAATAATAATAATAATAATAGTAATATTATTATTATTATTATTATTATTATTATATTTTATTTTTTTGATCTTTATTTTATTTTCTGATCTATATTTTATTTTATTGATCTTTATTTAATTTAATTTGATCTTTATTTTATTTTGTAACTTATATTTTAAGCCCCTTTGGTATTAAGAAAAGCGCCATATAAATCATATGAATTATTATTATTATAATTATTATTATATTTTATTTTATTGACCTATATTTAATTTTTGTATCTTTATTTAATTTTTGCATCTTTATTTAATTTTTGCACCTTTATGTAATTTTGTGATCTTTATTTAATTTAATTTGATCTTTATTTTATTTTGTAACTTATATTTTAAGCCACTTTGAACATTAAGAAAAGTGCCATATAATTCATGTGAATTATTATTATTATTATATTATTATTATTATTATTATTATTATTATTATTATTATTATTATTATTATATTTTATTCTATTGATCTTTATTTTATTTTATTAGTCTTTATTTAATTTTTGCATCTTTATTTAATTTTTGCACCGTTATTTATTTTCTGATCTTTATTTTATTTTATTAGCCTTTATTTAATTTTTGTATCTTTATTTAATTTTCTGATCTTCATTTTATTTGATTATTTTATTTTATCTGATCTTTATTTTATTTTATTGAAATTTCTTTTATTTGTAATTATATCTCTTATTTTATTCCTTCTTCTATTAATATCTAACTTTCTCACATACTGTTTTTAAGAGCTCTGTAATGACATCATTTCCCTCCAGGGATAACTAAAGTATTACTGATTCTGAGTCTCTGAGACAATTCAAGCTTCTTTGTAAGTGCTGCAAACTTTCTTAAACTTGCTTAAGGCATTTCCTCCAAAGTATGGGAAAAACTGGAGCTGAACATCCTTAACTTCTGATGTTATGTTATTGAGAAAGCGAGGACATATGTTCAGCAACTGCATCAATTAAACATGGACCTTCATCTCGGCCCCATGGAACCGCTCCACCAGCTCCTCAGTTTCTGCTGCAGCTCGGCTCTCACGCAGCAGAGTAGTTTACACCTACAACACGTATTCAGAGCACGTGGAGACCCTGTTAGCAAACACTGTGTTCCATAATTAGAGTGAATAAACAGATTAATGAATGGGTAAAAAGCAAATTAACCTTCTGATCCTCTGGCTGTGTTTCACACACTTAACAATTAGCCTCAAAGCACAGTCACTAGATTTCACCTCAGGTCAGGGTTTAAGGAAACACCATTGGATGAGTGTTGCAGCACTTCATCTTTAAAGGATATGTACGTAGTTTTCTTCAGTTGTGGTTTAAACTGACATGAACTGACAGCCTTCTATTCTATAGGCTATGCTATGCTACATTCAAACAAATCCGGTCTTTATTCAAACAGAAGTTCATTCAAGGTCTTAGTAGCATTCTTGCTAACATGTAGCTAGAATGGTAGCAGCAGATTTAGCTCACATTTAGTTCAAAATGACCTTGAACTATGACTTAAAAAAGCCTAATGCTAAGCTATATATCCCATGAAGTCAGTAAACTTTTTCATGTTATGCTATTTAGCTAGTGGTCTATACTACAGGATGCAACAGGATGGCTAACTCACTGATTCTCCTAAGAAGTACTTTTTTTGCTAGTTAGCATTTAAGGCATTAGCATATGATGTACAGCTTCACCCTTTGCTAGGTTAACATTGCGCCTGTCAAGCAATCCATTCTTCCTAAACATACAGCCCTAAGTAGGTATCAGTGTTTTTTTATTGTAAGTAGCATACTAGCACGCCAGAAATGCTAGTTAGCCTGGAATGCTAACATTGAGATACAGTGTTTAATACATTTTCTACCCTTCTGCTTTTATATTAGTTTTTTTGGGAAGGAAATGAAGCCTTTACCATTACAGGTTATTACCTCTGCTACATTTGATGTTAACATGCTAGTTAGCCTGGCAAGCTAACACCAAAACAGAAACTGTTCAATCAGTTTCCTTAACTTTACTTTTTTTCTATTTCTGGTTTTGGGAGGGACAGAAAGCCTTGTCAGTGTTTTTTTTTTTTTTTGTTAGTAGCATACTAGCACACCAAAAAAATGCTAGTTAGCCTGGCATGCTAACATTGAAATACACAGTGTTTAGTACATTTCCTACCTTTTGGCTTTTATATTTCTGGGTTTGGGAAAAAAAAGCTTAATCAGTACAGATTATGCCTTCTGCTACAAATATTAGTTGCATGCTAGTTAGCCGGAAATGCTAACAATTTGACAGAAAATGTTTAATCAATTTCTTAGCCTTTTACATTTTGGGGGTTTTTGGGCTGTTGAAAGCCTTCTCAGTATTTTTTGTTGTTAGCAGCAAACTAGCCAGACATGCTAGTTAGCCTGGGATGCTAACATTGGAATTGTTACCTACCTCTTTGTGTGTGTATTTCTGCTTTCGGGAAAGATGTTAAAACTGTATTCAAATCCAGAACAAGACAGGCGTGTTATTCCTGTTTCCAAAGCTAGGCCCAACAGGAGGATCTATAAGTATAGTGGACTCACTGAAACCCCCTCCCAGGTAGCTTATTACAACACAAACACACCTTGAAATTTCTGCAATGTCATGGTTGGACCCCGAGGCTGCGTACAATTTTACAGTCTGTGGATTTTATTATACATGATGAAAGCGGCGCCACCTGAGAGACAACCGGCCCCGTAGACGGACATGATGAAAGCATGCACTTTAGCACCTCAACCATTCATTACTCAGAGTCCCATTGGGCACTGACATACCCAAACAACAGGAAATTGACAACGGGAGATGACAGATGAGACACCACTGTGTGTGTGTGTGTGTAATTTCATTGTCTGACTGCGAATGTGCGTGCAGCCCAGAAATGGCCCACGGGGGCGAAACGTACACACCTCCAGAAAAAGAGCCCCCAAAAAATTGCTCTCCTGCTGCATCGTGATGCGCTTGATTATCCACGCCGCTCACCTCCGAGTGACATGACACAATATGAGGAATGATGAATACGGCAGCAGAGGGAGAAAAAAAAGACAACACACATATAGAGAGAAGAAGAGAATACGCCTTCAAACAGGAAGTGCTGTTTGAAGGCGTTTTATTGAAAAGAGCTGCTTTCAGATCCTTTGTCAGGCGGATCTCGGGGGGTTTAGAATCAAATCCTGGACATGACAAGTAATGACTATTTATAGCGCGGGAAGTGTTGAATAAAGGCTTATTAGATCACTCTCTGAGCGGGACATCTCAGCGCGACACTGCGGCGATTCCTGCGCCTGCGTCTATATTTATTTTAAAGGGAGAAGCGTGTTTGATGCCGCTGTTTGCCGACAAACATCACAAAGCTAACACAGTAGGGAGGGAGGGAAGGAGGCACAATCATCCCTCTTTTTTTCCTCCTGTTCCAGACTGTGCGCCTCTTCTGTGTACGTTACAGTAGAGGGAGTTAAGTTGTTAAATGAGAAAAGGGGGGCATGACCAAGTATGGGAGTCCTCCAAGCTTTTGTATTTCAACACAAGTCTGGGGGTCAAGTTGTCAGTAATCGTCTCCGGTCAGGATTTTCCAGAATCCCTTTCTTCTGCACCTGCTTCTGTTCTTTCCCCCCTTCACATCTACACCTCCATTAATCTTCCTCACAATGCATCTCCACCCCACCTTCCTTTCTTTTCTCTCTCAATACATCCTTTCTTCTTTTCCTTTTATTCCTGTCCCTTCCATCACATCCCTCCAACAATCGTCTGACCCTCCCGTCACATGCACTGTTACACTGCGACACTCTCTCTCTCCGTCTCTATCTCTCTATCTCTCTCTCTCTGTCTCTCCTGCAGAGGCAAAAAAGGAGGATTTCCTCTCAAGCAGGCATCCTCAAACTAGATCTGGGCTTTGAATAGTGCTGAGTTGTAATCTGCATTAATGAGCTGGAATAAGGAACCAGATTTCGTGTTGAGGCTAGCGGTGATTTAAAGCTAACCGAGGTGGAAGTCAAACTTTCCACCTCAGTGGAAATAAGTGCTGCTAGCGTTATTTCCCATGGTCATCACAAGTCATTTCTTATTGAGGTATCATTTAGTGACCTCATGAGTGGATGTAATAGGATACCTGAAGTGAGTTGAGAAATTAAGCTAACATGAAACAAAAAATAGCTGCAGTTCCATAAACGCTTATGGAACTGCAGCTATTTTTTGGAACTGCCACTAGAGGCTGGCGTCCAAACCCATAAAGATGGCATTAACAGCAACATGTGGATTAACTCTTCTTTAACAACTTCCATTGTCTGAAAATAGCTGCTTAGATAGTTAATAATAGTTTTGAAATGTTTTACAAGAAATAAGGGCGCAAATTTATTATTTTCTGTCATCATGGACCGAGGCTCTTGACTTTATTGACACCTAATAAAGAAAGTAGTGGAACACCTTAACCACACATTGGTGGAAGCTAATGGGATACAATTTAGAATTGTCTCTGTTTGGCAGAAACCTTGTATCTCCATATTGTATTATTATTAATACTATTATTTTTTCCCTTATTCAACTCTATTGATTTCCTGTATGCCTATTGGTTTAATATTATGCAGTGTTTACTAATATGAAAACATAGGGTTTGTTCTACTTCCTGGAAAGTAGCCGTTTTTGAGTTTCATGGAGAAACCTTGTATCTCCATATTTCTTAATGTTATTTTTTTTGTTGAGTTGTGGTTCAATCTGAAGCAGTGTTTAGTTCTGTGAAAATATTTGGTACATTTTACTTCCTGGAAAATAATAGTTTTGGAGATACAAGGTTTCGTCCTGGCGGTGAAGAAGTGGGCTTTCCATTCTACTCCTCTTTCTACTTCCTTGTTTATGAAACAGTGAAACAAGGAAATTGTAGCGCCACTGTTAGCTAGCTTTAGCCTAGCTTACATTAACCACCTCACTTTGGTGGTCAACCAGTAAATGAAGTTCTTGCAGTAATTTGAAGGCAGTTAAGTGAGCAAGGACACAGTTTTCAATCACCTATTTATCTCCAGTTAGCTAAATTTCAACAAGTTATCTAAAGAATTATACCCAGAGCTGGTCCCTTTTTTAATATTTACAGCCGCACAGCTGTAATCCACCAACACTGGTAAGTAAAGCTGTCCTCCTAACAGGCCCAGAACCTGACTCAGGGGTTAACAGCCGTCCTCTGTGACAGAACGGGTGGAGAAAGTGGGATAGAGGGAGAGTCAAAGAGAGAAACAGAGGAGCCGTTCAGATAAGATAGAAAGAAACCCCTGAGGTATGTTCAGCTGACAGAACAATGTCTTCTTTTTCTCCCCCCCGCCGCCACACTGACACAGCAGATTGAAAGTGGGGTTTTCGCCCATTTGTTCCAGATTTCTGAACAGGAAATTGGGGAAAAACCAAAAACATGTCATCCCACACTTGAAAGTTTAAGTCCCAAGCTGTCACCCACTCGCTTCCTTCAGAGGTACTTCCTTTAAAAGAAAAAAAACGAAACAAAGAAGTGACAGCCCTATTATACTGAGGCACTGCTGCCAACTGTTCAGGAGACACCGGACGGAACAACGGGGGGCATTATCCATAATTGATAGCCCTTTGGTTGTTTTAAGCACCCGGCCTATGCATATTTTAAAGAAATATCCAGTGAATGTGTTATGTATAGGACTTGTAAGGAGCTCGGACAGAAAGAATCAGCATCCTAGAAACTGATGTGAACTTTGTTTCCTCACTCCTGCACACCGCTCCCCTCCCAGAGTGCTCGGTTTCTAACGGGACCAGGGGGACTAATTTGGCCATTTCATTGAATATTCATCTCAAAGCCCTTTTTATTTCATATCTTTACATTTTTCATTTCACTCCAGCGCGTAGGCAATTAGTCACACGGGGATTCATGATTCCGGTGCTATTTTAGTTAAGACAAAGTAGCTTGTCAGGGATGTCTCGTACACAGGACAATAGAGCCGCTTCTTCTGGGTGTGTTCTGTGTTAATATTACATGTGGATAATAAAAAACATGAAGGGCCAAGCTGTCGTGGTGAAGTGGCGTCATTAGGCCGAGAGACCACAAGAGAGGCGGGTTCAAAGTTAGTTGTTGAATTTGAACGGTGTCATTTAAAGAGCTGGACTCGCATGAGGAAGACCCTCCATGGTACGAAGTGTTGCCATCTTCAAATTCGTTGTTTCTTTTTGGGGCTTTGTTTTTGACAGGAACCTCAAAAACCTTACAGTACACTAGTTAGCATAGCTGGTTGCTAAACACATTCATAACCTTGTCTGTGTTTGAAACTCTCTGCCTTGTACTACCTTCAAACTCAGAGTTTATATGTAGAATGACTGATCTGTTTCATCTGTTTTTCAGTATCCTTGGTCAGGCTTCATGGATTCTCAGTATTGGATCTATCCGCACATTTATAGATCTAGTTGCACATTTGTAGATCTAGTTGCACATTAGTGGACCTATTTGCACATTAGTGGATCTATTTGCACATTACATTTGTGGATCTATTTGCACATTACATTTGTGGATCTATTTGCACATTACATTAGTGGATCTATTTGCACGTTACATTTGTGGATCTATTTGCACATTACATTAGTGGATCTATTTGCACATTACATTTGTGGATCTATTTGCACATTACATTAGTGGATCTATTTGCACATTACATTTGTGGATCTATTTGCACATTACATTAGTGGATCTATTTGCACATTACATTTGTGGATCTATTTGCACATTACATTAGTGGATCTATTTGCACATTACATTTGTGGATCTATTTGCACATTACATTAGTGGATCTATTTGCACATTATATTTGTGGATCTATTTGCACATTACATTAGTGGATCTATTTGCACATTACGTTAGTGGACCTATTTGCACATTACATTAGTGGACCTATTTGCACATTACATTAGTGGATCTATTTGCAAATTACATTTGTGGATCTATTTGCACATTAGTGGATCTATTTGCACATTTGTAGATCTATTTTGGCATCCGTGGATCTATTTTGGCATCTGTGGATCTATTTGCACATTAGTGGATCTATTTGCACACATTAGTGGATCTATTTGCACATTAGTGGATCTATTTGCACACATTAGTGGATCTATTTGCACATTACATTAGTGGATCTATTTGCAAATTACATCTGTGGATCTATTTGCACATTAGTGGATCTATTTGCACACATTAGTGGATCTATTTGCACATTAGTGGATCTATTTGCACACATTAGTGGATCTATTTGCACACATTAGTGGATCTATTTGCACATTTGTAGATCTATTTGCACATTAGTGGATCTATTTGCACATTTGTGGTTCTCTTTGCACACAAGTGGATCTCTTTGCACATTAGTGGATCTATTTGCACACAAGTGGATCTCTGCACATTAGTGGATCTATTTGCACATTAGTGGATCTATTTGCACATTAGTGGATCTATTTGCACACAAGTGGATCTCTTTGCACATTAGTGGATCTATTTTGGCATCTGTTGATCTATTTGCACATTAGTGGATCTATTTGTACATTAGTGGATCTATTTGCACATTAGTGGATTTATTTGCACATTATTGGATCTATTTGCACATTTGTGGATCTACTTGCATGTTTGTAGATCTATTTGCACATTGGTGGATCTTTTTTTGCACATTAGTGGATCTTTTTTCACGTTTGTGGATCCATTTGCGCGCTAGTCGGTTTGTTTGCACATTTATTTTTACTTTATGTGGATTTATTTGCACGTTTGTAGATCTATCTGCACATTTGTGGAACCATTTGCATGTTTGTGGATTTATTTGCACATTTGTGGATCTTTTTGGAAATGTGGAGATCTTTTTTGCGCATTTGTGGCTCTATTTCCACATCGGTGGATATTTTTTGCAAATCTGCAGATTTTAATACCACAATATTAACTCTAAATTGCTCCCTTTATTGTGCAACTAGCTAGCATTTCAGCCATAGCAATTTCCTAATTCAATAATGTTGTAGGGGTTGATATATGTAGCTAGTTTCCATGCTCCCCTGCCCCATGAAAGCATATATAAAATGAATGAATACATGAACCATCAAACCATCATAGCTCTCCATTATATATATATATCAGACCTCACTCCATACTCAGCACTCCTGCAGCAGCTGACTCCAGTAATCCACCTTCTGGGAGAGGTTTGCGTGTGATCCCCCTACCCCCCTGGCAGGGATCACACCAGCCCCTTCGCCCCCCTCCTCCTCCATCCTCCACCCTCCATCCTCCTCCTCCTCCTCCTCCTCCCTCCCTGTCTTTGGTTATGCAGCACCTTTATGAAGCTGCACCGAGCGTCAGCACATTCAGAGGCACTCAGCGCTGTCCCTCCAGCGCACGATCAAGTCCGCTCTGACGCTGCCAGCTTGTCATTTAATGCCTCAATGAGGTGCGTGCGGGCACGCCAACACCCGTTTCAAGAGGGACTGTGTGCGATTAAAAAAAAAAAAGAAGAAGGAAAAAAAAAAAGTGCTGTGAGAAAATAAACGCCTGCAGCGGGGAGCACAGTAGGGGCTCCGTTGATGGGTGGATGCCTTAAGCGCTGACAGCTTTCAAGAGACAGTGATTGCCTTGTTGGCTTTCTCTTACATTTGAGGACAGAAGTAGCTGTCTTTGTAGTCACAGCAACATGACAACGTTTTATACGTCTCCTGAAACACTGTGTGCTCTGCAGAAAAGAGCCAATATTATCTCAGATGCATGGATAATTGGATTTGTTCAAAATAAAGGAATGGTACGAGCTAACGCGTCCCCTCTTTGTTGTTTGTTTCCCTCCCCTCATATTTCATCTCTCTGCTTTTGTTTCCCATGCTGACTCAATACTTTCTCCTCGTTTGTCGGGAGCCTAAAGGACACACACAAAAAAAACAGCGTCCCTCGGGTCGCACGGCTCTGGAACACACACTGCCTCGACACACACACACTCACGGGAAACATGCACGCAGAGTTTGGCTAACATCCCTGCCCCTCTCCTCTTTCATTAGAGCCACGCACAGGTGCAGAGCGTGCTCCGTGCTGATGAAAAATAATTTATCAAAGTCTGCGCTGGCATTGCGGCAACCTTTTTCCTCCAAATGTCACCTTCAAAGGAGGCTCCTTGTATCATTGTTCTAAGGCAACAGAGCCCAGAAACGGCCCCAGGCGCCTAAATGAGGTTCCCATTATGAACACGATGATGAAGTGTCCCCTGCTGCAGTAACAAATCCACGACTCACCTCACCCCACCTTTAATCTACATTGTCTGCCTGAGAAAAGGGCAAAGTCAACTCTTCTCACCTATCAAACCCCGGTTCTTAATTGATCATGATTTCACTTTGTTCCAGGCGTTTTGGCTCCGTCCGTCGTTCCGGCGTGGGCTCTGATGTGGCTTCAGTTACCCGCCGGTTGGACGTAGGAAATCTGCCGCCTTCATTATATGATTAAAGCCGTTTGCTGAACCACGTGAGGTTTGTGGGAAAGTTGCAGTCTGGGTGTCAGGAGTGTGACATTTTCAAGTGACAGTGAAATAAGGAGGTTGAGGCCAATTTAGGGACACTCGGGTGGAAGGAGGAAGATATCTATGAGCCTTCATGCACTCAGATGATGTCAGGGGGGTTTGAGATGATGTAAAATGAGGGATAGGACACTTCCTGCCTGGTCACTCAATGCATCCTTAACAGCAAAAAATGCTAATCTGTAGAAGTACTTGATGTCTTGCTGTACAGGTGTTTACAAATTCAGGCACAGCAAAAAGTCGAAAGGACTTCATTTTTAGGATTTTAAGAAGATTTTACTTCTAAAGCTAGTGCTGTCAAAGGATTCAGCTTTTAATCGCTGCTAAACTTTGAATTTTAGCGATTAACCCCTCAATGCTATCAGTTAATCCTGATTAATCCCTGATTTTCAACACTTAATTGTGATTTATTGCTGGATTTGAGTATTAGATTGGGTGTAATCCCTGAATTTTATCATACAATAGCGATTAATCACTTAATTTCAGAAATTAATCCTGATTAATTCCTGAATCGTAACTCTCAATAGCAATTAATCACTTATTTTCTGCAGATAATTGGGATTAATCCCTGTATTTTAACAAACAATAGCAATTAATCACTTATTTTCTGCATTTAATCCTGATTAATTACTTACTTTCAGCAGTTAATCCTGATTAATCCCTTTTTTTGAGCAGTTAATCCCTATTAATCCCATAATTGCATCAATTAATCCTGATTAATCACTTGTTTTAAGCAGTTAATCCCTATTAATCCCATAATTGCATCATTTAATCCCTAATAATCAGTTCTTTTCAGCAGTTAATCCTGATTAATCACTTAATTTGAGCAGTTAATCCTGATAAATCACTTATTTTGAGTCGTTAATCCGGATTAATCAATTATTTTGCTCAGTTAATCCTTGTTAATCCCTTTTTTTGAGCAGTTAATCCCTATTAATCGCATAATTGCATCAATTAATCCTGATTAATCACTTGTTATGAGCTGTTAATCCTAATTAATCACTTATTTTCAGCATTTAATCCCTAATAATCAGTTCTTTTCAGCAGTTAATCCTGATAAATCACTTAATTTCAGCATTTAATCCCTATTAATCAGTTCTTTTCAGCAGTTAATCTTAATTCATCACTTATTTCCAGCAATAATCAAGATGATCTACTTGTTTTCAGCATGTAATTCAGGTTAATCACTTATTTTAAGCAGTTAATCCCTATTAATCCCATAATTGCATCATTTAATCCCTAATAATCAGTTCTTTTCAGCAGTTAATCCTGATTAATCACTTAATTTGAGCAGTTAATCCTGATAAATCACTTATTTTGAGTCGTTAATCGGGATTAATCAATTATTTAGCTCAGTTAATCCTGATAAATCACTTATTTTGAGCAGTTAATCCCTGTTAATCCCATAATTGCATCAATTAATCCTCATTAATCACTTGTTATGAGCTGTTAATCCTGATTAATCACTTATTTTCAGCATTTAATCCCTAATAATCAGTTCTTTTCAGCAGTTAATCCTGATTAATCACTTAATTTGAGCAGTTAATCCTGATAAATCACTTATTTTGAGTCGTTAATCTGGATTAATCAATTATTTTGCTCAGTTAATCCTTGTTAATCCCTTTTTTTGAGCAGTTAATCCCTATTAATCGCATAATTGCATCAATTAATCCTCATTAATCACTTGTTATGAGCTGTTAATCCTGATTAATCACTTATTTTCAGCATTTAATCCCTAATAATCAGTTCTTTTCAGCAGTTAATCCTGATTAATCACTTAATTTGAGCAGTTAATCCTGATAAATCACTTATTTTGAGTCGTTAATCCGGATTAATCAATTATTTTGCTCAGTTAATCCTGATTAATCCCTTTTTTTGAGCAGTTAATCCCTATAAATCCCATAATTGCATCAATTAATCCTCATTAATCACTTGTTATGAGCTGTTAATCCTGATTAATCACTTGTTATGAGCTGTTAATCCTGATTAATCACTTGTTATGAGCTGTTAATCCTGATTAATCACTTATTTTGAGTCGTTAATCCGGATTAATCAATTATTTTAACCAGTTAATCCTGGTTAATCACTTATTTTCAGCATTTAATCCCTATTAATCAGTTCTTTTCAGCAGTTATTCTTGATTCATCACTTATTTCCAGCAATAATCAAGATGATCTACTTGTTTTCAGCATGTAATCCAGGTTAATCACTTACTTTAAGCAGTTAATCACAATTAATCTCTTATGTTCAGCAGTTAATCCGGATTAATCACTCATTTTCAGCATTTAATCCTGATTAATGGCTGAGTTTCAACACTTAATCAAGATTAATCCCTGAATTCTAGTAATTTATTGCAATGTATTGCTGAGTTCCAGAATAAATGAAGTTGATTAAGTAAGTTACAAAATACTTTGATAACTTTATTGAATTCAGCTCTGAAGTCTGCATCAGAGGGCTCATGCAATCTGTGAGTGCAGAGTTTGGGATTGGGGAGTTGTTGCAGAGAGACACCCTAGGCGTTAAATGTGTGTTAATGCACCTCTCATGCAACATTATGTAACCATGTAAATGTGATGCATATTTCAGATTCTAATCAAAAGGAGCCGCTCTGAAACAACCCCTTGGCTTGTATTGTTTGGACACATGTGCTTTGGCTGTTGGACTTTAAAACTCACCATGGCACTGATAAGAATCGAACCTTCAACCTTCAGACTGACAGTCCTTCCTCTTAATCACTGCAGCATCAATATTTTACATCAAACAATCAAATCTTTCAATTTTAACATTTTGTATTCTGTCTTTACATTAGTTTTCAATAAAACATGGGTTTGTGATTTGCAAACCATCAAATCTTTTTTTTTTTTAACATTTCACTGTCAACTTTTTTAGAATTGGGGCAAAAATGCTTAAGAATGGATCAGCTGTAAATGTAGATTAAATAGTAGCAGCTCAGATGAAAGTGGGAGTTTTAGCAAAACTTTTTTTTAGCATTTTGTTGTCCCTGCCCCAACTTTTTCAAAACATGTTGCTAGCATCAAATTTAACATTGATCAATATTTAACATGAAACCATCAAATCTTTCAGTTTTAACATTTTGTGTTCTATCTTTCAACATTTTTTTTTAACATTTCACTCATCGTCCCAACTTTTTTACAATTGGGCCTTCAATGTTAAAGAATCTGCTGTAAATGTAGATTAAACAGTAGCAGCTCAGATGAAAGTGGGAGTTTTAGCAAAGTACACAAGAGCAAGCAGAATCAGTGATGAGCTGGAAATGAGAGCAACACTGGGACTGGGAGTCAAATAGTAAAATGAGGCTTTGCAGCTATGTTCAGAATCTGATCAAAAGGCTGCTCCAGGCTGATAGTGTACATGTGATCACCCTGATTGATTCTCAGCTCTTAAACCCTGATTCGTCTGCAGTCTATTCGGCCTGAATCCTCTCTAAATCACAATAAAATTGTCAGTCACAGCTGTTCCTGCTTGAAGAGCGAGGACCTCCCAATGCGGCTGCCGGGGGCCCCGTTATATCACTTCACCGTCTGTAAGAGCAGACTCCAGTGCCTAAATTGTTTTCACTCTGGCCTACTAATGAGCCACATATGGGATGCGAAGCGAACGCAATTAACTGCAATTAACTAGCAAGGCACTTTACATCACGAAGACTGAGCTTGAATTCAACCGCTGAAACAAACGAAAGTGACCCGAAAGTGCCCTAAATGGAGCCGACTGCAATTTCCAAGAGTCTTACCACTCACTCACAGTGCAGCGAGAGGGCCAGAGACAGGTCCAATGAGTGTCCAGGCCTCTTTTGAGGAGCTGCACAGAGCTTTGTGAAGCAGAGTGAGTCCTCATTGGTCCTTATTAGTTCCACTAGGAAGCACAGGAGCAGAGGCCGGTGGTGGATCTGCGAGGGAAGGAAGGGGTAGCCTCACTTGGAAGGATTTCAGGTCATTAGATACGACTTAGAACTTTGGTGTAATATGAACATTCATTAGGAGAAACTTTTACTTGCATTTTACATTCCTCAGGGTGATTTCACCTGTTCAGAATCGCCAAAAAATCCATCATGTTTTTTTACTTTGTGATACAAAATAACCTCTTATTATTTATCGACAGGAGAATCTGTGTGAAAGAAACTGTAATAAATGAAAATTTTAAGTCTTAGAGAGCTGTCTCTGAAATTGAAAAAGATTAGCTTGATTATTTTCCAGTGTCATATTGAGTATTTATCCATCTTCCATTCCAATAACATTTCATTTGGTTGAAATGTTATGAAATCAAATTAAAGCTATTTCACAGGTTATGAAATTGACTGTATTTAACATTTATACCTCTTTATGATTAACAAAGGCAAACAATATCACTAAAGAGAAGATAGATTGTGTTTATGTTGTTGTTTTCTATGCCTGTATTTATTACAAATGACTGAAAATTAGCAACAACTCCCAATTTCTAGTAACTAAAGTAACTGACATCATATATAAGTTACCACTTTATAAGAATAATTACAACCCCAATGCCCACAAGGTTTGGATACTGCTTAAGATTTTGATGATTACAGAGAATACTTTTATTCCAGTATCTTACAACACAATATTATTATTATTATTATTTTTTTTGTTTGTTTGTAATTTCCAATAAAAAATGGGTTTGTGATTTGCAAACCATCAAATCTTTTTTTTTTTAACATTTCACTGTCAACTTTTTTAGAATTGGGGCAAAAATGCTTAAGAATGGATCAGCTGTAAATGTAGATTAAATAGTAGCAGCTCAGATGAAAGTGGGAGTTTTAGCAAAACTCTTCATTTTTTTTTTAGCATTTTGTTGTCCCTGCCCCAACTTTTTCAAAACATGTTGCTAGCATCAAATTTAACATTGATCAATATTTAACATGAAACCATCAAATCTTTCAGTTTTAACATTTTGTGTTCTATCTTTACACTCATTTCTAATAGAGTTTGAGTGATTCAAACCATCAAATCAACATTTTTTTTAACATTTCACTCATCGTCCCAACTTTTTTACAAATGGGGCTGGCATCAAATTTAACATTGATCATTATTTAATATAAAACATTCAAATCTTTCAATTTTAACATTTTTTATGCTGTCTTTACATTAGTTTTCAATTAAATATAGTGTTTTAGTGTTTTTTTGTTTGTTTGTTTTTTTGTTTTGTTATTATACTAAAATATTATAAAATTACATACATGCAATAACAATAATTTTAAATAAAAAATATACTAATAGTAATAATAATAATGATGCTAAAATCATATAATAATTATAATAATGATACTCATAATAATAATACTACAATCATATTAGTAATATAAATAATAATAATTATTATTATGATAAAATAAAGTAACAATAATAATAATAATAATAATAATAATAATAATAATAATAATAATAATAATAATAAAGGAAAAAATTAAATAGTACACCCAGTGTTATTTTATCTATTCATATTGAATCATGGTTGTTGCTATATGATTGTTTTTTCACATTGGGCTGATAGAGCAATGACTACTACTTTGAATAGTAGGCCATGCATGTGGAGGTGGTTTTATTGCAGTAATGAGAAACAGCTACTATGGGTTGTTTGGATCATTATGTTGTTTTTTAAACAGTGCTGTACCACAAATACCAGTAAATTCAAGTTTTCTAAACTAAATAGCAAAGCAAGTTATTGCATGGATAAAATTGCACCAGGTTTTTGCAGGGCTCTGATTGCAGATGGGATGAATGACCTGTGGTAGCACTCATACATGCAGGGTAGGTGCTGATTGAGTTAGCTATTCCAACATGGTGCCTTGGCGTCAAAACACCTATGTAGGAACTACGTCCATGTCCTCTACACCCTATAGCGAACATGTACTCACCTCTTGATTGGCGGCTTAACTTCTGTCAGTTTTAGAAGAATGTGATTGGTTTAAAGAGGTCACACCTGGTTTTTGATTAATGTGGTCTATCAGGAGACTGCATGAATGTACTGTAGAAACAGCTAAGAGGATCCTAAAAAGGAAGTTGGGTTTCTGCCCATTCAAATTAAAACACACCCTTACGTAAGACTCTTTGTCTAAACAGGAACACGAGTCCAATTTAGCCGGGTACATTTGGGAATATTATGTCAAAAAAAATAAAAAAAATGATATCACCAGGACATCCCAGAGACTGAGGAAGCAGAGGAGAGCAGACGGAGTGAATATGAATGTGACAGTGAATACCTGGAGGTCTTCTTTGTGTGTTGAGATCAGTTTGCATCAAAAGCCCAAAAGGTCAACGCCAGCTCAGCACAGTCTGGGGTTTTTCCCCCCTCTCTCTCATGAAATGTGGATAGAATATCAATAAGGGAGCTGTTTTATTGAAAAGTGATAGCAGTGAAGGCTGGAGAAAGAAAGTAAGTCAGTCCGTTAGAATAAAAGCCTCCTTGGTTATATCATGTCATTCAGTGGGGATTAGCTTAATGCTGCTGGAGCTGCTGTAACTCATTGTTTTGTCATTTACAGTCTCCCTTTGTCAAAGCATATCTTCTCCATTACAGCGCTGCATCTCCGGTACAACAAGCTATTAAGAACTGTAGAAGTAATGAGCTTTGTCATCGTGGTTAATGGCACAAAAGAGAACACAGATATGATCTTTAAAATAGCAGCGAGTGTCGTTTCGTATCTGTGTACACACACGCTGTTAGCTTGTACGGCTTTTCCATTAAGGGGGAAGACAAATCGCCATTTGTTCAAGAGCGCACTTCATCCTCTCGTCTGAGCTTTTCTGTTACAAGTGCATTCAAACAAACGTCTCTTCCTTAATGTGCAAAGAGAAACCAGTTACAATTGGATCATGCAATGCAAACCAATGCAACTTTGGAAGACAGTATCATCTCGCCACAGAAGTCTATTAAGATAGTGCTTTTTTACGGCTGAGTTTCTGTGGTATTTCTTGCATAAACTCAAACTTCCTCGTCTGTAAATTCCACCCCGAACTTTATAAGCGGACAGGAAAGCGCGAGGAGCAGAGTGTCAAGGTTTTACTGTTGTGCTCCAGTTTAGAGACGCTTCACTTTGACAAAAACAAGACCCCTGAAAGAGATCTAATGCTTGACACACTTTCAAACACTTATCAGACAAGTGTAAGCATTCCTTCAAGTCTGGTGTGTTGAATGAGAAAGTGCATGAACTCTGAAAACAGGACTCTGGAGATGCTGTTAATTCTCTTATGGAGGTATTGACATTTCTGGGGCTGTAATGCAATGTGAGTTTGCTTGATGTATTACCTAGCCAGCACTGAGCTTCCAGGATGAGCCCAGGCCTAAGCTCAGCAGAAGCAGCAGCAGCTGGAGCAGCTGGAGCAGGAGCCACAAGACAGGTTCCAGGGTGAGCCCAGGCCTAAGCTCAGCAGAAGCAGCAGCAGCTGGAGCAGGAGCCACACCACAGCTTCCAGGGTGAGTCCAGGCCTAAGCTCAGGCCTAAGCTCAGCAGAAGCAGCAGCAGCTGGATCAGCTGGAGCAGGAGCCACACCATAGCTTCCAGGGTGAGCCCAGGCCTAAGCTCAGGCCTAAGCTCAGCAGAAGCAGCAGCAGCTGGATCAGCTGGAGCAGGAGCCACACCATAGCTTCCAGGGTGAGCCCAGGCCTAAGCTCAGGCCTAAGCTCAGCAGAAGCAGCAGCAGCTGGATCAGCTGGAGCAGGAGCCACACCAGAGCTTCCAGGGTGAGCCCAGGCCTAAGCTCAGGCCTAAGCTCAGCAGAAGCAGCAGCAGCTGGATCAGCTGGAGCAGGAGCCACACCATAGCTTCCAGGGTGAGCCCAGGCCTAAGCTCAGCAGAAGCAGCAGCAGCTGGAGCAGGAGCCACACCACAGCTACCAGGGTGAGCCCAGGCCTAAGCTCAGCAGAAGCAGCAGCAGCTGGATCAGCTGGAGCAGGAGCCACACCATAGCTTCCAGGGTGAGTCCAGGCCTAAGCTCAGCAGAAGCAGCAGCAGCTGGAGCAGGAGCCACACCACAGAGCTTCAAGGGTGAGCCCAGGCCTAAGCTCAGCAGAAGCAGCAGCAGCAGGAGCAGGAGCCACACCACAGCTTCCAGGGTGAGCCCAGGCCTAAGATCAGCAGAAGCAGCAGCTGGAGCAGGAGCCACACCACAGCTTCCAGGGTGAGCCCAGGCCTAAGCTCAGCAGAAGCAGCAGCAGCTGGAGCAGGAGCCACACCACAGCTTCTAGGGTGAGCCCAGGCCTAAGCTCAGCAGAAGCAGCAGCAGCTGGATCAGCTGGAGCAGGAGCCACACCATAGCTTCCAGGGTGAGCCCAGGCCTAAGCTCAGCAGAAGCAGCAGCAGCTGGAGCAGGAGCCACACCACAGCTACCAGGGTGAGCCCAGGCCTAAGCTCAGCAGAAGCAGCAGCAGCTGGAGCAGGAGCCACACCACAGCTTCCAGGGTGAGCCCAGGCCTAAGCTCAGCTGGAGCAGCAGCTGGAGCAGGAGCCACACCACAGCTTCCAGGGTGAGCCCAGGCCTAAGCTCAGCAGAAGCAGCAGCAGCTGGAGCAGGAGCCACACCACAGCTTCCAGGGTGAGCCTAGGCCTAAACTCAGCTGAGTCTTGCCACCAGCTAGCAAATGGTTCATGCTAGTGGGAAGTAGTGGTTCTATACAATTATTGCCAACCCCCATAACTTTGGAGGGAAGAGGAAGCAGCAGAAGAAGACTCAGTAAACAGCTAGCTAGCATTTGTGGCTAGAAATGCAGTGCAAATAATGTCAGAGGCAGGGACAGATGAAAATGAGGTGCTCTTCCTGCACCCAAAAATCTTGCATACTGCAGAAAGACTTCTATTTTATCGCAGCATTTTCTTGTAAACAAAGCCAGAGTTGGAACCCTTCAGTGCTCCCTCCAAAGCTCTGTTTACCCTGCTATTTCTGCCACTTTTCCCTGTGTACAAACAATATAAATGCCTCGCAGGGACAACTGTCTGAAACTGTGCACCGCACCTCCCATATTGCAATGATCTGATCACATCTGGCTTCTCTCTATGACAGACAGCTTTTCACTCTCTGCCTCAGAGCCTCAGAGTACAAGCAGCTGGTCCCTGAAGCATCCCAAAAAAAGGTCAAACCACACTTTGCTCACATTGGTGCTTTGTCCCTTTGCCACACTGTTGTCAACAAAGCACTGTAAATTTAAATGTTTGTGGTTTTGATATTCAATCCGACAGCTCATCTTGATACAGCCTGTCAGCACTCAATAATAGTAATAATAATGCCTCCTTTTTTGAGTCATAAAAGCTGTAGCAAGGATGTTTCCTTCTTATAACTCAACCATTTCAATCTTACTAAGGCGACAAGTTATACACAATTACACAAAATAATGAGCGTGGCTAATTGACTTAAAGGTAGTCCAGTTGTTGCAGTTCCAGAAGCTAACAGCTTGCAAGCTAGGAGTAATATGAGTCAGCATTAGCATCGTTAGGCTCAATAACTCCAAGCTGGAAACCATTGAGTGACATCACTGAGTACTTTTTTTTACTCTTTGATGATATCTGCCTTATTAATGAAAATTTAATTTTGACATAGTTCAGTTAAGACATAGTTCATTAGCATATGCTAATGTTGTGTAACTAATTGGTTCATAGTAGTTGTTGCCACCTCCCCAAAAAATGGGTGGGATGAAAGCTAGGTTCTCTACCTGCACCCCCAAAAAATGTCCTTACCAGTTTGGCAGTTTGGATATTTTACAAAAGACCGTGTGTGCGTTTTTGTTTTTTAACATTTTTACTCATGAGGTGAAAATCTAATTATCTTTTCAATTTGAAATGTATCAAGGTAAAGAGTTGTGAATAATTGCACACAAATTTGGGCGTGGCTAATTTGACTTAAGGGTGACAAGTTGTAGCCGTTTGCCAGAAGGCTAAAGCCCTGCTAGCTTAATCAGGAGTTTGTTGATGTTAGCTTTTCCAATATGGCGACCACAGTTATTAATGGACTACACTACGCCTCTTTAGAAACTAATGCAAAGAGGCCACAGCCCCAATGGTCAGTTTCAGGACAGGAAATGTGGGGGAGTAGAGAGTGGGGGGGGACTTGAATCGAACCTTTAACCTCTGCAACACTATAGTCTCTGTATATGGTGCACGCTCAGACGGCTAGACCAACAGCGCCTCTCTAGAGCATTTTAAATATGGCAACCACCAGCCACACATGTTAAGATTGTATAATGGTACAAATTCTCCAGTTAGCATGATTCTACAAAGTTCCACATCCGAGGTCTGATTGAAACCGTGCACCCTATAACGATTCTGTAACATCCTCATATAGTACAGGGCAGCATGTGAAAACTTCCCTCTGCTCCAATCCCCACAAAACTATCCAGCATCAGCAAAAGTTGCTTCTCTCAAAGGTTGCAGAAGAAACTCTCCCCCCCTCCATACTGCGAGCATGCAGAGACATCTCAGTGAAAATGAGGGACAGGGGAGAATGGAAGCCAGCAGGAGCGTCTGCTTGTGTCGGATGAAGACAGCTGATGTGAAGCCTCACTGTAGCTCCTAACGAGAGCCCCTGCAGGCCGGAAGCCTCTGGCAATGCTTCAAGGTGACTCAATTTATCCTAAAGTGCCATCCACGAGGACCACCTTGAAGATGTAAATAATAGGAAAGTGTAAAGAACTTTGATGTAACATCGGTAAAGACCGGCATGATTCAACAGAACTGGCTCAGGATGTAGTGTTCAGTGTGTATGAATGTTTCAAAGACCCCCATGTGGAGGCGGTGGGGGTCTACAAGGTGAGAAGGAAAAAAAAAACACATGGCTCAAGTTCTACTTTCTCCAAACAATCCAGGCAGACATGGGCATGGTAAATGAATGAGACATGCTCACCCTGGCCTGAAACAAACATCTGGGGATGGGTGCCTGGTTGCCTGAAAAAAAAATTGTGAAAGGAGCAGGAGGTCTCGCAGTGATGCTCCTACATGCTTAATGCACAAATCCAAATACGAAAACATGTTTCCGGTATAAAAAGTTAATGAAGGACACGGAGGAGGCACAGCTGAGGGCTGAGGAAGGCTTGGCATGTGCATTTGTCTCTGAGGCTCTTATAGTCTGACTCTAAAACTGTCATCAAGTGATGCTTTTACATTTCCTGGCTTGTTAGTTGTAACATCCATTTTAAAAAAAGCAACTCTTTCACTTTATTTACATACAGTACTTCCTCTATTTGAATCTGGGATGCACGTCACACTGGTACAAAACATACAGTTTGTCTTGTCAATGGAAGTTTCTTCTCTTGTTATCTATGTAGTGTGTGCTTGATTGGTGTCTTAGATCAGGGGTCTCAAACTCAAATTACCTGAGGGCCGCTGAGCATCCAGCCTTGTCACAAGGGGGCCACAAGTATTCCAGTTATTTGAATAACTGTATTTTTCAACATTAACTTTTGCAGTCATTTTAGGCTTCTCCTGCCAGACACCTGAGAGTGCTTCTTCTCAGACAGCTGGGCCACATTTGCTCTGAGAAGAAGTGGCAGCTGAAACCCTCTGTGGCTTGAAGGTGGTCATCACTAAGTCTGGACCTATTCGTTGATTTACTCCTGGGGGTCAGGAGTTTGAGACCCCTGTCTTAGAGGGATGGCTTTCATAGTGTATTACAAAAAAAATTCTGTTCTCCTGGAGCGCTCGCCAGATTTGTTCTGGTGTTTTTCCGCCTCTGCATTCGTCCGCACTGGTGGAAAAACACCATCGCAAATATGGCGAGTGCTCCAGGAGAGCGGGCATTTTTTTTGTAATACACTGTACAAGTGGGGACGCTTTTCCACCTCCACATACTGAGGGTTGCTCGGCTAGAAAACCATGTTGTTCATTGTATCGGATCGTCAAATGCATGAAGGTGACCTCATAAGGGAGTATAGCGGCTAAAAAGTGGCGCTACTAGCCTGGTACCCCTCACTATGTATTCATACAGGCGTAGCATAGCAAAATAGCTGCAATACACACTGAATGGGGGGAAATTGTCACTTTGGTTAAGTTGTGTACAATGGACTATGGTGGCAGATGCACTTAGTATTATGCACTTACATTTATGTAGTACAAGTACATTTATACACCGATACATCAAATTTCCCAGTAGGTCATTAAGCCCGCCTCCTCCATGTAAACAGATGGGACTCTACCCTCCACCCTGTCCTTTAAGTATGGGCTAACACTTAGCATCCCTCCATTACCAGCTGGGTTTTAAAGTGTAAATATTATTGGTGGAAAAACACTGCCCGGTGACATTTTACTCGCCTGGACTAACATTTTGGTTTGCACCATTATTAAAGGCCAACCCTTGTAGTAACATCATTAAGCACCCCCAGTTCAAGGCTCTCTTTGTAGACTTTGGGTGAAGCCACTGAAGAAAACACTTTGCAGGTTTGAAATGACGCCATAAAAGGTGGAAGTTGTCGTTCCGTCTGCTTGAATTAATCCCACCGACCCTCGATGCCAGTATTGAACGCAACGCAACAAAACAACAAAGCCATTCCTACGAATCCCTTTAATTAACCTTGTGGCCAACACATGAATAAAACCCACACGTGTTCTTTAAAATGATAGATTGTGTCTGTCTGTGCAGTGGCTTATCTCTGCAGGTTGTTTTTAATGGATCTTTGGAAAACAATACAAAGCCTGTGACCTTCAGGAGGCCGAGAACACCTTTGTTCTTCACGATATAGAAAATATACTGCTGTGTGTACCTCCCGATGTGTTGTATTAGCAATGAGGAGAAAACACTGGTATCATCACATTTAGCGAGCGTGTCTCCGGCGACCTGGAGTCGACCTCAATTCTAACTGAGGTTGTTGTTCGAGTTGACTGAATTTCACCTCAGGTGAACATTTTCATGTGCTGACGTGCATCCAATTCAAGAGACTGTATCGTCTTATTATCCTTTTGTTTATCTGTGAGTGTTTTGTGCTTAGCATAACAGTTTTGGTGTATTTTGAAGAATGTGTGCGGATGTTTTCTCAGACACAACAACCGTGCAGAGTTCAGGTTTGATTCAATATGAGTGAAAATATCTTTAGCCTACCTTTTTAACACTAATCAGTAATATTCAATCCAATCTACGGCTTCAACTTGTCCCCCTTTCTGTCAAATATCTCTATACTTGCTTCTACTTGGTAAAAATCACTGTGTCCATTATCATTTTATGCTGATGACACTTAATTGTACTCCGGTCTCACCAAACAACCTCAGATTTGAATTCTAATGCCACTCTCATTTCATTTTATATCACAGTGCAAATTGAAAAATGCACAGCCACAAAAAAACTCATGCACAAGAAAAATGCAGGAAATTAAGACATGAGCTAATTAGAGTCTACAACTGTTAGCTTTGCAAAAGTGACTGCCCCGAAGTGTAGCTTATGCTAGCTACAACTCTGTTATCCATGCTGCTAGCAGAACTATTAGCATTCTAGCCCTGGTGTCAGGCTCTGAAAACAGAGTAAGCATTAGATAGATAGATAGATAGATAGATAGATAGATAGATAGATAGATAGATAGATAGATAGATAGATAGTTGGACTTTATTGATTGACCTTTGGGAGAAATTTGTTTATTCCAGAAGCTTACTAGTATTATGTACTGACATAATTAAAAAAAACAAAAAATAAAATAAATAAGAAAATTTAATTAAAATTGAAATATAAAGTTAAATATAGAATATAATAATCTAATAAAATTAAAAAATAAAAGGAAATATAATAAAATAAAATAAATAATAATAATAATACTAATGGGAATCTAAAATAAGATAAAATAAAATAAATGAAAGAAAAAAAAATTATAATATAAGTAATAATGATAAGGTGAATCTAAAATAAGATAATGTAAAATTAAATAGAGTAACTATAACACATATATCCACCATGTACACGTCTACGTCTCTGTGAATTGATAGTAATGCAAGTTATTGCATGGATAAATTACACCAGGTTTTTTCGGCGCATACACAGTATACAGAGGGTTTTAACAGCTGCAGAGCTGTGCAGTCTAACAGTTCCCATTACTACTAATCTATTCCAGTGAGCGCCCCCCAGAGGCCTGGAGCTGGGACTTGCATGTGTTATGTAGTTGCAGCACACTTGCTTTTTGCTGCACTTTTTTCCTCATTTGCAGCAGGTATACGTTGTTGCAGCTTTTCTGCACTTTTGCATGCATTCATGTAGTTGCATCACCTCTGACATGTGGTTACAATCACCAACACAAATTGCATGGAAATCAACCCTGGCGTCCTGGATGAGAGTCCATCAGTCAACAGGAAGTCCAGAGAAGCACACTTCCCTGCTTGTCACAACACTTCTGGTGACTTATCCAACATCAATACAGAGCTGAGGCTACCTGGGTACCTGCGGCATCATATTTCGAGGCTCTAGGACACTGTCAAGCTGCCAGATTTGACAAATTTGTCCACCGAATAGTCTGACTGCTCTCCTTCCAAATGAATTGGCTTTAAGGCGAGTCGCACTGTAAGCACCATATGTCATTATCTGCCTCCCTCACCGCCTTTCATCGTGCACATTGTAATGCTTAAGCACATCACAGGGAGTGTAGCGTATATGCGTGTGGGGTGGGGAGCGAGCCGAGGAATGTTATATATAAAATAGCAATGAATAGACAGCTGGCTGACAGTTCCCCACATCAAGGCGCGGGGCTTGAAACTGCAGCTCCAAATGAGCTATCTGTGCCTGGTGGCCCTGCCATGTTCAGCAAGAGTGGGAGAGAAAAAGCAGAGTTCCATATGAGTGCTGACAGCTCCCCAGATAGGCCAAGGTTAACGCGGTGTTAAAGGAGTTGTTGGGGAGTTTGTAAATCTTTGATCACTATGAAATAGTATCTTCAGGAGCCACAACCTTACAAGTAATTGCTGATTGAAGAATGGATTATTCCAAACGCTGAATTCGAAGAGCAATTACTGTACGATTGAGGATTGGGAGACGCTAATGTCTCTCTCGGGCTTTCAGCAATACCACAGATGTGCTCCACATTGAGGCACCTCACCCCCTCACAGGGTGACATCATTCAGCTGCTAAATGGAAAAACAGCACATGATTTGATCGTTCAAGATATTCTGCAATAAAAGCAAAATATGGTTTTCTTGAACTTTCTTAGCATCGGGGGGTAATTATGAGCCGGGAGCCAGCTGGCCCTCAGGCTGTTTTCTGCTACTTTTTTTTTTTGCTCTTGTATTTCAAGTTAGCCCACACCTTGGGCCATCACAAGATAACAACAACCACCATCAACTCAGTGCATTTCATGACGGGGAGGCAAAGGCAGGTTATGAAAAATGCTTCTGGCAAAATAATGTAGATCTCAAAAAATAGCTGTAACTACAGCATTTTAAATCTCAGTTCAAATCTAACAATTTCTGGTTCTCCAGCTAGCTTGCATACACACAAATGTGTCATTATGCATTACATTGTGGTTAAATGAGCCCCTTTCTATGCTAATTAGCAGCTTTGCAAAATGTGTCTAACTCACCAACACAGAGTTGGTGCTACCTCCATCCATCTTCCTCCATTTATCCGGGTCCAGGTCTCGGGTGCAGCAGTCTCAGCAGGGTAGCCCACACACTCCTCTCCCCGACCACACAATCTCGCCAGTGTGTCCTGGGTCTTCCCCGTGGCCTCCTCCCAGACGGACACGCCAAAACACCTCCCCAGGGAGACGTCCGGGTGGCATCCTGACCAGATGCCTAAACCACCTCATCTGGCTCCTCTGGATCCAGAGGAGCAGCGTCTGAGCTCCTGACCCTCTCTCTAAGGCTGAGCCCAGCCACCCTGCAGAGGAATCTCATTTCAGCCGCTTGCATTCGCGATCTTGCTCTTTCGGTCACTACCCACAGCTCGTGACCACAGGTGAGGGTCGGAACGTAGATTGACCAGTAAATGGAGAGCCTTGCCTTCTGGATCAGCTCTCTCTTCACCACGACAGACCGGTACAGCAGACTCTCCTCTGACCCTGAGTGGGCAAGCCACCCTTCTCTGACTGAGCACCATGGCCTCAGACTTGGTGCTAACTCGGCTATAGTTTTTAAAAGTGATGTCATGCTCAAGACGACATGTCTATACCTGATGTAGTCTGGTTTAGAATATTCTAATGATAATACGCAATGTCAACGCCAAAATCCTGTCATTTCATCATCAATCCAGCTCCAAAATATGACTTCACCTCCTCATTCAGATGCCTACTTGCTGACTCGGGTGCCATCAGGATGCGAGCGCACAGTGCAGCTCTGTACAGCAGAGACTGGTGACAGAATCCAGGACACAAACTCGCTCAGTCAACTCTAAGGACTGGATGAAATTGTATAAGGCACATTAATCATTTAAGCCCCTCTTCAGTGACATCACCACCTGTTAGGAATCGCAGAATGTAACGTACTGATCACAACAGGTTCCTCTTAATTGAAACAGGTGCAGCATTGGGTCTCCTGCTGCACACTCAAACCCCAATTTGCTTGGGATTGCTACTGCCGTGGATAATCACCCCTTAGATGAGCTGTAGCAGCCGAGCATACGCATTTGAATATAGTAATGAAGTCACCAGAGGGGGGCTCCTAATAAGGGCGGTAATCGATAAGGCAATTTAAGCTAAACAGTGGAGTTAATCTTTTGTTACACGTTTGACACAGGTAATGAGTCATTGGTATTGAGGAGACGGGTGTAATGGATGGATTTACCAAACATTTAAAATGAGAAACTAATTAGCCCCTGGCTGTTTCTTTTTTTTTTGTTGCAGCATAATTGCAGTGCAGAGGAGTGTAATTAGGAAAGCGCATGCTTATATGTCAGTGAAAGGGCAATGTGTGCTATTTGGAGAAAAGGATTGCATGTCAGTGTCACACAGAGCAAATAGATATTAATGCTTGTTTGGTGAGTGTCTTATTCTGGCGTGAGAAAGCAGGAATGCATGTAACCTGTATGGATACTGCATATTTTGAGTAGGCAGCCTGGTTGGACCTTTATTACTGCTCAGATTGGGTTCCTACATATATACCTCCCAAAGTGCAAAAGAGAAGAGCAGTATGCGTGTCTTCTTGGCTCTGCTGAGTTTCTCAAAGCCGAGACAGAGCCTGGGATCCGTGCCAAGGGCCGTCCCGGGGTACGTTCGCTTTAATCTGATTGGCTACGGTCCAGTTATTTAGGTGTGTAGGTCTCAGGTCTCCATGCCAATACATCTAATCGAGATTGGGTTGCAAGTTTGTGCCTGAAGAATGTACCTCATGTAGCACCCACTGTAATGCAGATATTACAGTATTACATAATGTAATGATACAAAGGGTCGTCTGCAATGCTAACTTATTAACTTATAAGTTAACTGTCATGTTGGGTTGATTCTGGGGAACCCATTGGACAAAATAGGTTGTGTTTTTCTGGGATAAAGACTACATTTCCCATGAGCACCATCACCCACAGTCGTTAAGATGTGGCTCTGGCCAAAAATGTTGACCACGAATGCCTCAATGGAATTCTGGCCTTTCCATCCAACAGAGTATTTGACTGGATTATGGAGCATTTTGATGATCTAGTGAATTATATGAAATTAGGATTCATACTATGGGGACCATGAATGTCTCCTAAAGAGTTCCATGCATTCTATGCACGTCACATAATGTTATTTGACTAATTGCATGACGATTTGGACACATAGCTAACAATTTTTTTCAATTATGGTTCACCTCCTGGGGACCATGTTATTAGGGTTCAACCTTGTGGGACCATGAATGTGTCTTGAGAGTTTTTTTGCATTCTATCTATTCCATTATTGATATTTGGCTGTTTTGGGGATGACCTGGACACATAGCCAACTAATTTGCAAATATGATTCATCCTCTGGGGACCATGAATGTCTCTATAAAGTTGTGTGCATCCTACCCATGCCACATAGTGATATTTGACATATCCAGTGAATACCTTGACTCATAACTCACCCCTTTGTATTCATGGTTCAACTTCTGGGGACCATGAATGTCTCCAGAGAGTTTGTTTTGCATTCTATCTATTCCAGGATTCATACTATGGGGACCATGAATGTCTCCTACAGAGTTCCATGCATTCTATGCATGTCACATAATGCTATTTGACTAATTGCATGACAATTTGGAGACATAGCTAACAATTTTTTCAATTATGGTTCACCTCCTGGGGACCATGAATGTTTATATGGAATTCTGGCCATTCTGTCCCCCAGAAATGATGACATTTTACTGGATTATTGAACATTTTGACAAACTAGTGGACTACATTATACCTATGATTCATCCTCTGGGGACTATGAATGTCTCTGGAGAGTTTTTTTTGCATTGTATCTATTCCATTATTGATATTTAGCTGTTTTGGGGATGATCTGCACACATAGCCAACTAATTTGCAAATATGATTCATCCTCTGGGGACCATGAATGTCTCTTGAGAGTTTTCTGCAGTCTACCCATGCCACATAGTGATATTTGACATATTCAATGAATACTTGGACTCATAACTCACACCTTTGTATTCATGGTTCAACCTCTGGGGACCATGAATGTCTCCAGAGAGTTTGTTTTGCATTCTATCTATTCCATTATTGATATTTGAGTGTTTTGGGGATGATCAGGACACATAGTTAATTAATTAATAATTATGATTCATCCTCTGGGGACTATGAATACTTCTATAGAACATTGTGCATCCCTCCACTAGACATTGTACTATTTGACTGGATTATTGAACATTTTTACAAACTAGTCACCTACATGAAAATTCAGATTCACCCTCTGGGGACCATGAACATGTCATTTTCTCTGCTCTGTCACAGCCTCACTCGTCAGCTGATGCATTGTGATAACATTATTGTAAGCCCAGAGCTCCTCAGCTTGATTTAAAGGGTGAATTTATGGAGAAACCTTCCTTTGTGCTGCTTGACTCCCCTCTTCTGTACTTTGATTTGTCACATATGGACTGTTCAGCCTTCTTTTCCCATTAATCACACAGTAAGCGACGATCCAGAGGCTCAGCTGTGTCTCTTTACTGATTATGTCCATCCAAGCTTGATGCAAGAACAAATCAAGTCCCCGAGGGCACGCTTTCCATGTCTTTATGCTGAAATAAATTAATAGGCACGAGGAGAATTACAGAAAATGACATTTCGCTGATTTATGTTGCATTACGTTTTTAAGGGGCTGACAACTCTTAAACTGGGATTCACATGAAGACAATAATCCCAGCCTTGTGAGAACGCTTTTATACTTGACTTTAGGCTGTATCATCAAAGCAAAACTGCAAATGCATGTCATAAAAGTTAAATCAAGTGCTTTCAGAACGGCTCTGCAGTTTGATTCTGATTCATTATCTTGTCTGGGTGAGTGTGCACGTGTGTTTTGCAGAGCGGTGGATGTCGCCGCGACTCAGCTTTGTGTGGGCTGACAGAGGCTAAGGGTCCCATTGTTGCACGTTAAAAGCCAGGTTAATGCTTTCCATGCATAATCTGAAAGCCGGGGCAGCGGCGGTACATCTCCTCTCGTTTAAATCTCCCCTGCTTGTGTAACATCTTTTATTTCTTGAGTGGCAGCTCTCCCCTTGTTTTTTTTTTTTGTGCTTTCTCTCTTCCCTCCCCAGCAGCTGCTTCACACTTCATTCCCAGCGATAAGCATGCTCTGTCTTGCTGCATCAGGAAGTGCTTTCAGGTACTGCAGCAGGAGGAGAGAATCGTCATCGACTGCTGCATTGATTTCGAATTAGCACCACTGTATCGGCCTTGAGCAGAGGAATTCATTCAGGGTACGATGTAGAAAGCAGAGCAGGCTGTGATTAAATTTGATGCTTATTACCAACACAGAAAAATAGCATGTTTCCATGTCTGTTCAGCTGGCAGATCCACCACACTGGTCTGCAAATACCTCTTAGGTAAAGTATTTGCAGACAGGATTTGCTTTTTGAGCCGCCAGCTGTAACCTGAGTATCCTGTTTTTATTTTCCCATGGACATTCAGATCCATTTATCTCTTTTGTCCTCTTTTCTCTCCTTTTTTGGGTTTAAACAGTGTTTTTTAAATCCATATTTTATTATTGTTATGTAATTTAACCACTTCCAGTATGTTTCAGACCTTATTATACACAGGAAGTGTGAAGAATAAACACAGAAGTCCCAAAACTGCAATTCCTCATGTGTCCACTAGGGGCTGGCCGAAACACAAAGAAATCCCCATTAGGGCCCATAATAAAATGCTAGTTTTTACAGCAAAAATAAACATGTTTACAATCTGGTACAAAAAACTTTTTGATTCTATACCAAAACATTTTATGCGTTTAATTTGACCGAAAGAGTTAAGCATAATTTGGCGTAATTAGGGGCGTGGCTAATTTGACCGATACATGAAAGGTTATAGAAAGGCTACAGGCTCACTTCCAAATGGAGTCAGTTTCCAATATGGCCGCCACTATCTTCAGACACCTTCCAACAAACCAATGGGTGACATCAGCTAGACCACTAGCTAAAAAAAGCTGTCCCATGCTAAAATTCTAAAAGGCTGGAAAGAGAAATATCTTCAGTTGTCTTTTTGTGCATGTCAAAAATGTCCAGTCAGTGTCAATACGGCGTGCAGTTATTCCAAGATAATTTTAGTTATTGCCTTCTCTGGTCTTAAATGCTTTAAAATTAAATTCCCCAAGGGTGGAAAGTCATCAAAGTAGTCGGGGCCTTAGTGTTTGGCTCGGCCCTACTCGTTGGGGGTCCATCGGGGCTGGGTGGGTGGCTGGTGTCCCTGTCGCCCTACGTCCCCCTGCTGCCCCCTCCCCTGTGGGGGCCTGGTCCGCGGCTGCCCTTGAGGCCGGGTTTCCCGGGGGTTCCCTCGCGGTCCTCTTTGGGGGGTGGGGTGGCGCGCGGCTGGGGGGGTGTTACTACGGCAGCCATTGGGGTGTCCCTTCATGCCCCCGCGGCCTGGTCCATCAGTCGCAGGGCGTGGGTGGGGGGCGTGGCTGGGGGGAGTGGTCGGGCCGTCTGGGGGGGGGCGGGGGGGATTGGCCCTGCCGCCTCCGCCCTCCCCTCGCTCCGTCGCGCCGGTTGGCGGGCTCTGGTCCTGGTCCTGCCCGTCTGCCTGGCTGTCTGCTCATGGTGCCGGGCCCCCTCGGCCCTGGTGGCTCCTTTGGCTCCGTCTTGGGGGGCTGTGGGGGCGGTGTTGTGGGGGTGTCCCTTGGGGGGGCTGCGGGATCTCTCCCCCCTCGCCCCCCTTTCCTCCTACTGGGTGACCTGGGGGTTGCCCTGGGTGCTCCGACGGTACCTGTTTGCTTCCGGTCTGGGTCCTTGGCTTGTCCCCTGGCCTGGGTCTCCCGCGGCGGGTTGGGTCCTTCGGTCTGACTGCTCTCGCGGCACGGGTGCCGGGCCGAACCGATTGTGGACACTAAGGGTTGCTTAATCATTAGTATCACCCCACGGAGTCATGGAGTCATGGTGAGATGGTCCCTCTCCCCATACCCCCATTGTTAGGCATAAATACACCTCATGATGTCACAGAGAATACGTTCATGTTTCATTTGGTCTGTGATGGCCCACTTGATAGTGGTTCCAAATTCTCCTTAAGTAGTGGTATCACTCAAACAGTGTTCATTTTCATAATTTTAATGTTAAATGGAGAACGCATTGACATTTCTAATTAGCTAAAAAGTGATTTACAACCTCAGACATGTACAGCGTCATCCCCTCATGGTGATGTAACTTCTGACTCTGTTCCAATTAGGTCTCAGACAGGCCACACTTCCTGTTAAGCCTCATATGAATAAACTGTTACAACCCCCCCCCAAACAGAAATAGACTTATTTGGGATTTGGCAGGGTGCTGCTGCATGAACAACACTGTCAACACCAATCACAGACAGGGAACAGTGCAAACTCTGTTGTATAAACCGTGTTTTACGGCTGTGGTTCAAAAGTTGTGTTTCTTTTTTCCCCTTTTTTTGGCCTCGATGCCTCGAATAGAAAGCAGCAGAAGAAGAAATGTGTCAGAGAACGAGAGGAGGGCAATAATGAATAACGGGGGGAAAGGTTCCCGGACAGGCCTCCAGGGCGTCCCGGTGTGTGTTTTTTTCCGCGGCGGCTTTCTGAAACGAGATATCTTTTAAAATCAGGTCATGAGTATTAAAATTAGTCATAGTGCTGAAGTGACAGGGGTTGACAGGGTTTTTATTTTGGGCTCAGAACGAGGCGGAGGTGGTGCTTTTCTTACCCTGTACACATGTGCATGTGCATACTGGCTCAACCAAACCCCTTTATACAAGCAGCATGTTGCAGATATCATTATAACTATACCACTGAACACAACTTCAATTAAAGGCTGATTCAAGGTCCATAATGACCAATCAGCTGGCTTACCATTGGTCAGCAAGTCCGACCTGCTATCATAGGGGTTAAAAGCCTACTCCTAGTCCGCACTTTGAGGTTATGGGTGTCCATCAATGTAGCAGACCCTCCCTAGCACTTGGATATAGCCTCTGTTATGCCACCCATTGGTTTCCATTGGGGCATAATGGAGCCCACCAATGGTGGACGCCATATTTGAATATATTGCAGGACCTAACTTACAGCAAACTGATTGAAATATCAAAAAAATATTATAGTGATGCTTAATTTATTTTGAAAAAATATTGAAAGAGATTTAAAGCTACTGTGTTGAATTTGATGGCTCGCTACTTAGCGCTCCCCTAGTGGTAGCATCTGAAAAACAAGTCAAATTTGACTTCAAGCAAAACAACCTGCACTCACTTTCATTTAGATTTGCGATTTTTTTTTATCCATAAAGCAAAAAAAATAAAAATTTAAAGGGGCGGAGCCAAACTTTTTAGACTTAGGTGTCCAAATTTGGGGTGGAGCTTTTGCAGAGGTGTAAATAAACATGTGTTGAAACAAGCATTTATGTACCCTTCCTATCACCAATCATCACACTTCAACTACTACCATTGAAGTATCGAAAAAATGTTAAACATTTAACAAGATCGTAGCAAAAATGTAATATATTTGGCTTAAATTGTTAAAACTTAAAGAATATATATGCTAGTCAAGATTTGGAGTACAAACAAGAACATTGAAATTCAAAGACAACTTCCAGTTAGAAATTAAGCTGATATTGAAGTGATAAAACTGCAGTTCCTCGAGTGTCCACTTGAGGGTGGTTCCAAAAGCCTCGTCAGCCACATACACACCCATTCTAATAAACAGTCTGGTACAAAATGTAGCTTTTTTGCTAGTAGCTTGTGTGTCTATTTCACAGAATTTACAGGCAATGGATGTTTTTATGATTCAAATTCTTAAGGTTATGACTTTTGCATCATTTGGGGGCGTGGCTGACTTGACTGAAAAGTGAGCTGTTAGCGTAGAAGCTAATTTAAAGGCTTGCCTCGGTTCCAGTTATTTGCCTCTTAATTGGTCGACCGAAAATTAGGTTGAGTCAGCATTTCCAATATGGCGACAACCATTGATAGGCTTCAAACTCCACTTAAGTGACCAATGGGTGACGTCCTAGAGACTGTGTCCATTTTTATACAGTCTATGAATGCAACACGGCCCATTTTTTGATAGCATTAGCTCTGACGTTGCAAATAGTCGATATTGTTTTGGTTTTTGTGGAAGCAACACAGGTGGCCAATGATGAAGGGGGGCACGGGCACCCCTTGGATCCGCCCCTGTTTCTAGAGGCACTTTTCTCCAACATGACTGTGACAGAAACTTGTAGTCTCCAGGATGGCTTTGGCACCACTCCCCCTTTCTCTGACTCAGCTCCCTCAGTTCGGCTCACCTTGGTCGGCCATGCTTGTGTACTCAGCATGTGTCAACGTCCGAGCTAAAATTAAAAGCCTTATGACACTGTTACTCACCGTCGACTGGCAACCTCAACAATGAGGCCAGTCACTTAGGTACGTCTGCTTCTATTTGTCTCCGTCTGTCTCTCGGCACTCCAGCACGTCAGCACTTCCTCCCCCCTCGACGCGATTTGAATAACCTCCCATCGCTGCAGTTTAGCGTTTGTCAAAGCGGGGGGACAGAAATCCTGCACTTGGCCTGGATCCACACGTCAGGAGGAGGCTGGCTGCCCTTCAGTCAAGACTGCGGTTGATGTGCTGAAGAAGAAGACGAAGGAAAAGAAGGAAAAGAAGAGACACCCACGGGGAAAGTTTGCTATCTGAGTTGAACCCCGTTAAATGTCACAGAGTAATTAAGAAAGTAATTGTTACCTTTGAAAACTTTCCTGTTATCAGGTTGTGAGTATTATCCAGGGTGGGCAGCTATCACTGTTCTTTAAGATAATCTGATCAGACAAATACTGCATTGATGTGTGTTCCCTGAGATTCAAAGCATCTTCTGTACATACTATTATTTTAGCTTATCTTTTTTATTTGATCTTTTTTATGTATTTATTTTTATTTATCATATTATTTGATCTTTATTTTATAAAGTTTTATTTGATCTTTATTTTTATTTATTTTATTTCATTCTTTTTTATTTTAATTGTATGGTATTATAATTAATTTTTGCTTGATATTTATTTTATTAAATTGCATTGATCTTTTTATTTATTTATTTATTTTATTTTATGGTATTATATTATTTGATCTTTATTTAATTGTAATCTTTTTTATCTTTTTAATTAATTCATTATTTTTTGTTTGATCTTTATTTTATTAAATTTTATTTGATCTTTCTTATTTATTAATGTATTTATTTAATTTCTTTCTTTTTTATTTATTTATTTTTATTTTATGGTATTATATTATTTGATCTTTATTTAATTTTATTCTTTTTTTATCTTTTTAATTAATAAATTAATTTTTGCTTGATATTTATTTTATTAAATTGTATTGATCTTTTTAGTTATTTCTGTATCTATTTAATTGTATCCTTTTTTTATTTATTTATTTTTATTTTATGGTATTATATTATTTGATCTTTATTTAATTTTAATCTTTTTTATCTTTTTAATTAATTAATTAATTAATTAATTAATTTTTATTTTATTAAATTGTATTGATCTTTTTAGTTATTTCTGTATCTATTTAATTGTATTCTTTTTTATTTATTTATTTATTTTTATTTTATGGTATTATATTATTTGATCTTTATTTCATTGTATTCTTTTTTAATTAATTAATTATTTTTTATTTGATCTTTATTTCATTAAATTTTATTTGATCTTTCTTATTTATAAATGTATTTATTTAATTTCACTCTTATTTTTTTTTTTTTATGGAATTATATTATTTGATCTTTATTTAATTTTATTCCTTTTTATCTTTTTAATTAATTAATTAATTTGTTTGATCTTAATTAAATTGAATTAGATTTTATTTAACTTTTTAATTTATTTCTTTATTTTTATTTTACTTCAATCTTTTTTATTAATCTATTTTGTTTTATTTCTCTTTGATCTTCATTTTATTTTGTTTTAATATATTTTATTTGATATTTTTAATGAATAAAAAAAATACTTTTTTATTTTTTATTTTTTATCCTATTAATATTTTGACTTTCTTACATACTGCTTATAAGAGCTCTGTAATTACAGAATTTCCCTCCCTTGGATTAATAAAGTATTTCTGATTAAAAATTGATTAGACGTATTTTGCAGCTGAATATTCTCTCAGTTCAGCTGCAACAACACTTCTGAGTCTGCAAGATAAAACAGAGGCACGTTAAGGACACAGGAAACAACTCCAGTCCAACTTGGACCATACCAGGGCTCGCTGATAACCTTGACCTCGCTCTATGGCGCTTAACACCCTTGTCGGCCTCCATCGTCGATGATGTTGCTGCATATCAGTGCCGGGTGTTATTCCCCGCCTCTGGTGTCGCCTCCCCGGGCCGTGCCTCGCTATTTTATCCGTGTAATCACCAGGCAGCCCACGGAGATCAGACACACTGTCCGAGTGATTCCCCTCACAGGAATGTGAGCGCTCAAATAGCACGGATGAGAATCTGAAAAGACGGGGAAGGTGTTTTTGGAATGCATGTGTGTGTGTGTGTGTGTTCCTTTCTCCTTTACGTGTGTGCAGCCGAGAGTGCAATGAGTGGTCGAGTGTCAGCGCTGCGACTTTCCAGAGCAAACACTGCTGGCAGCTCTCCGTAGCGATCAAGTCACGCGTCGCTAAGCCCAGCGTGGATCCACTCTGAAGTTCAGCTGAGTTAAAAAGTCCTGTGTTTCTTTGCATTTGTGTGTGTGTGTGTGTGGAAGGATAGGTTCCAGCGTGCATTTGTGTGCCCGCGACACAGCTACGCCCGGGTCACAAGGATGCCATTCATAGTCACAGTTTGTGACGGGTGTCTGACAAGCCCCACAGGAGGGGCGCTTGATGTGCTGATACAGACAAGAATGTTTCCTTAAAGTGTTCAAGGGGACACGTACTTAAAATGCACCGAGAAAACAGTGGTGCAATGTTGTTTTTCGGGCCTTAAAAACAAAGTTGAATCGGATGTCGACTCTTTAAATCAGATAAAGACGCCGAGCATTTCTTACTGAGCTGTCAAAAACAAAAACAAACACCATCCACGTGGAAATTGCTCCCAGCTTTGTCAGTGTTTCGTGTCCGCATCATTAACTCCCTGTGATGTTTTTTCCTCAGCGTAACAAATGCCGATCTGCATCTCCTTTTCCTCAGTGTGCCTTCATGTGTGTGACATCACATCAGGTGGGGTGTTATACTGCAGTGCTGATTCATCCTTGAAAGAGGGGGAAACAAAAGGAGATCTCAGAACACTTCCTCTTAAGTTCATGTGTTTTTTTTTTCCTTAGAAGGAAATGTCTTAATTATCACATCAAGTGTGGAACAAAAGAAAAAAGGAAGAAAATTGAGGGTAAAATTGAGCTTCTTCTCCTGCTGCAGGGATGACACTCATTCAAGCTAGTGTATCTTTTTATCAGTAAGCAGAAGTGCAAAGATTAAAGCTACAGTAAGGGTTTTTTTAGCTGCTGGGGAAACAGACTGCAACCTCAATTCTTAGAGTTTGAATGTTGTTTATTTAAACATTCCTTCAAATAATTTAAAGGAGAATTGAAAGTAGTTCAAAGGCAACATATGAAATGTCATATATGCAAACATATTTTATCAAATTGTAAATTTGATGCTAGCAACATGTTGTGTAATGCTAATCAAACACTTAAAGGGTGTAACTTACATTGTGAGAGACTGCGTGAGCAAATAGTTTTTTAATCTTATTGTCTTTCAGTTTTTTTTCATTAGGAAAACATTTTGTAACCCTTTTTTGAAAAGTTATATATAAATAAAGAAAATAAAAATTATAAAAAATATTTTTTTAAATTTTTATTTACTTAAATAGAACTTATAAAAACAGTTCTTTTCTTACTTTTATAATAATAATAATAATATTAGAATTATTATTCATTATAATAATTAATATTATTTGTATTAACATTGTTGTTATGACTTTATTATTGTTGTATTTATTATTATTATTATTATTGATTATTATTATTATAATTATAACTATTATTACTATTATTAGTATTATCGTATTATTGTTATAGGATATAATTATTATTGTTGTATTTATTATTATTATTATTATTATTATTATCATTATAACTTGTATTATTATAATGTTATTATTGATTATTATTATGATTGTTTTGTTAATTATTATTATAATAATAGTAATAATAATTATTATTATAATTATTATTATCATTATTATTATTTTCATTATTATTATTACTTGTATTATTATAATGTTATTATTTATTATTATTATTATTATTATCATTACTATTATTTTCATTATTATTATTATTATTATTATTATCATTATTATTATCATTACTATTATTTTCATTATTATTATTATTATTATTATTATTATTATTATTATTATTATTATCATTATTATTATCATTACTATTATTTTCATTATCATTATTATTATCATTATTATTATCATTACTATTATTTTCATTATTTTTATTATTATTATTATTATTATCATTATTATTATCATTATTATTATTATTATTATTATTATTATTATTATTATTAATAATAATAATAATAATAATAATAATAATAATAATAATAATTAAAATATTCAAAAACTTAATCTTTAATGGCCCTCAGGTTGCACTGCATTAACAGACATGACTCTGGACTGGAATTCACAGCATGGGCTCATTGTTTGGGGACTCAGTCTGTCGCTGCATCCTTCAGTGCTGGTTCCAACTGTACCATTCAAAGAGGTTACCTTATTATCGCTCTTTGACGTCACTGTCTCTTTAAATAGCTCCTCTATACAGGTGTATCAGGCTGTTGTTCTTCATGTACACAGGAATTGTCTCCAAACTCTCCTTTGAAATGTCAAGGTATGCAAAGTGTTATCGACCGACACCACACACAGAAACTAAGCCTCCCTCTGCTTATCACAGAGCTGCATCTACTCACTGATCCACAATGTGAGGAATCCACAAACCCAGACGAGTGAGCAGGTTTCATGAGAAAACCCTCCTCACTCAGACAACATGGGGCTTGTTACTAGGTCAGCTGTGATCAATATCAAGAACTAATCCTCTGGAATCTTTCACTGAATCTGCTTTAGTTAAGCTTTCAACATCTGCAAGCAAGTATAAATAAGCTAACCCCAATTTAAAGAGCTGTAATTACCTTTTGTTGACTGAGCAGAGAGGCTCCGCGCAGCAGTCTAATTAATGTGTACGACTTGTAGCTCCAACCTGGAAATGAGATGAGCTGTACGATTCTTCTGACCCCTTTTTTTCCCACAGAGGAACAAGATAGGGAACTGTAATAATTATATGATATCATACACTCTATAAATAATGGATATAGTCTCTGTGATGTATCCCACTGGTTACTAAAGAGGCAGTGGTGTCATTATTCTCTGCGGCACCTTATCTATGGTGGGCCGTATGTGTCAAAATGCATGCAACTTAAAAAAATAAAACTTTCATCGCATCACAGCTCTAGCCCAAAGACCATATTTCTTAATGTTATGATTCACGTCTAGAGCGCCCCTGGTCTCCTTTGTAGTTTTAGCTAACTGTTTAGCATCTCGGGCCTCAGTTTTGTAGTTCTTATCTAATTTTTTACCTTCAAAGCTATGTTTGTTACTAAAAATAGTTCCAAGAACCATTCTACATTACCTTTTCAGTAAAGTACGCTATTCAAAAGTGCAGTGATGTCATTATTTTCCATTGTGGCTGCAGCGGGAAGCTGGAAGACACTGCGGCCCCTTAGCTATGGTGGGCCGTATGTGTCAAAATGCATGCAACTTGAAAAAATAAAAGTTTCATCGCATCACAGCTCTAGCCCAAAGACCATATTTCTTAATGTTATGATTCACGTCTAGAGCGCCCCTTGTCTCCTTTGTAGTTTTAGCTAACTGTTTAGCATCTCGGGCCTCAGTTTTGTAGTTCTTATCTAATTTTTTTACCTTCAAAGCTTTGTTTGTTACTAAAAACAGTTCCAAGAACCATTCTACATTACCTTTTCAGTAAAGTACACTATTCAAAAGTGCAGTGATGTCATTATTTTCCATTGTGGCTGCAGCGGGAAGCAGGAAGACACTGCGGCACCTTAGCTATGGCGGGCCGTATGTGTCAAAATGCATGCAACTTGAAAAAATAAAAGTTTCATCGCATCACAGCTCTAGCCCAAAGACCATATTTCTTAATGTTATGATTCACGTCTAGAGCGCCCCTTGTCTCCTTTGTAGTTTTAGCTAACTGTTTAGCATCTCGGGCCTCAGTTTTGTAGTTCTTATCTAATTGCTTACCTTCAAAGCTATGTTTGTTACTAAAAACAGTTCCAAGAACCATTCTACATTACCTTTTCAGTAAAGTACACTATTCAAAAGTGCAGTGGTGTCATTATTTTCCATTGTGGCTGCAGCGGGAAGCAGGAAGACACTGCGGCACCTTAGCTATGGCGGGCCGTATGGGTCAAAATTGCATGCAACTTGAAAAAATGACATCAATTATTGACCCTAATCGCATTGCAGTTCACTTGCTAAGTTGACAGCTCCAATCCAAAGACAATATGGCTTGTTATGATTCAGGTCTATAGCTCTCCTGTCTCTGTTGGAGCTAAGGTAGTTTAAGCTAACTGTTTAGCATTTTGGTGCCTCAACTTTGTACTTCTTGTCTTATTTTTTCCCTCAAAGCTCTGTTTGCTACAAAAAAAATACCAAGAACCATTCTGCATTACCTTTTCGGCAGAAAACTATAGCTAACAACTAGCATTTAGGAACTAGCTGGCTAGCATGGGAATGGTTGAGACCAAAAATGGAGCTTAAAGAGAGTAAAGGTTCCTGAGAAACCTGACTTTGAGCTTGAAAACTTTTAGCTAGGAACCATAGCCTTAAAAGAGAGATGTTGCTTGATGTTAGCATGCATGTTAGCTATTGTGTAATAGCTTGGAAATGGTTGAGACCAAACACAGAGCTTAAAGTGAGTAGAAACAGACTTAACGTCAGTTTAATCCTGAGAAACCTGACTTTGAGCTTGAAAACTTTTAGCTAGGAACCGTAGCCTTAAAAGAGAGATGTTGCGACATGTTAGCATGCATGTTAGCTATTGTGTACTAGCAGGGAAATGGTTGAGACCAAAAACTGAGCTTAAAGAGAGTAGAAACAGACTTAACGTCAGTTTCATCCTGAGAAACGTGACTTTGAGCTTGAAAACTTTTAGCTAGGAACCTTAGCCTTAGGAGAGTGATGTTGCTAAATGTTAGCATGCATGTTAGCTATTGTGTAATAGCATGGAAATGGTTGAGACCAAAAACTGAGCTTAAAGAGAGTAGAAACAGACTTAACGTCAGTTTCATCCTGAGAAACATGACTTTGAGCTGGAAAACTTTTAGCTAGGAACCTTAGCCTTAGAAGAGAGATGTTGCGACATGTTAGCATGCATGTTAGCTATTGTGTAATAGCATGGGAATGGTTGAGACCAAAAACTGAGCTTAAAGAGAGTAGAAACAGACTTAACGTGAGTTTCATCCTGAGAAACCTGACTCTGAGCTTGAAAACTTTTAGCTAGGAACCTTAGCCTTAGAAGAGTGATGTTGCTAAATGTTAGCATGCATGTTAGCTATTGTGTAATAGCATGGAAATGATTGTGTTAGCAAGAGAGTAGAAACAGACTAAACGTCAGTTTCATCCTGAGAAACCTGACTTTGAGCTGGAAAACTTTTAGCTAGGAACCTTAGCCTTAGAAGAGTGATGTTGCTTAATCTTAGCATGCATGTTAGCTATTGTGTAATAGCATTGAAATGGTTGAGACCAAACACAGAGCTTAAAGAGATTAAAAAAACAGACTAAAAGTCCTGAGAATCCCAACATTTAGCTTGAAAACTTTTAGCTAGGAACCTTAGCAGAAGAGTGATGTTGCAAAATGTTAGCATGCATATTCACTATGATGCGATTTAACTTTAACAGCTAAATTCAAATGACATTGACAAACTCCCAAAAGAAGCCCTCAGAGGAGGTTTTCAGAATGTTCTTTAGCAATAAAGGCAGATAGAACGAAGAAGCTTTTTAGCTTTAGAGCTAAATACCCCAACCCCGACCCTTGATATGAGGTTGAATCGTATACAAACCTCCTGCATAGAAATACTCATCACAGCAAGAATTTGCACTGACTCAGAGATCAAACACCCTCGCTCCAATTAACATCTCTCCGAGAACAAAAGAGAAAGTAAAGATAAAAAGGAGGACGGGATTCATCATTTATGAATCTGAGGCTGATTTTTTTCACCAGTGGGTTCAGCCGAGCAGCTGCCCTGTTGAATACGCCCGTCTGAACCCATGAAACTCACTCACAGCACTTCTGTAGGAGAGTGTGGATAAAGGATGAATACATGGGACCTTCGCTATGTGAAGAGAAAGAGCTTTGAAGGCTGTAAAATCAAATGTCACCAATTTCTTATTGCTAAAAGCAACAAGTCTATTTGAGTAATGAATGAATGTGTTCCCCTGGATTCCTTTGCTTTCCTGGTTTATTCCTCCTCACACTTCTACTGAGTCTGTGTGTGGTGGGAAAGCTATCACATTTGTCTCCATTGTAAACCCTAAAGCTAGGATAAATGAGTTTAAATGATCGAGTATTTGCATCACTGAGCAAGATTTTGGATGAATGAGCCTCGGATCATGATGAAATTCTACTCCAGGCTCGCCGTATAATTTCAAGCACACGTGGTGCCTTTGCAATTCAATTATTCTCCTGGATCAACTCCAGTGTGGGGTATTACATTTACATTTGCATGCAGACAGACAGTGGGGGGGAACGGAGGTATAGAAATGTGAATGGTTTCATTATGACATGGCGGATAAATATGACTGTATCATGTTGGAGTCGAGGAAAAAACCTGCTGGCAGCTGGTGTGGAGGAGATTTATGCATCCTAATTACACCACGCCGGCTGGGAGAATATAAAGTGAATGGGTGGTCAGGCAAATTGGAAACCCTTCAGGGTGAGACACGGAGGTCCTGCTCTTACCTGACACGCCAGATGGACTGTTTCACATATTCATGGCAGGGGATGTGGGCAACACCTCATAGACGGGCAGACCTTCAAAAGAAAACTCAGAACTTGATTGGACGAACATTCTGGGTCAATAAGAGCAATAAAACAAGACGCTTGTAGTTTGGGCTGTTATGCCTTGGAAAATGCAGGAAATGGTCGCGGCCAGGAGTTGAACCGGCAACCTCTGTATATGGGGCGCTTAGACCTCTAGGCCACCAGCACCTTAGTTATACCACAACTTAACCACTCCCTCTTTCTCCTTAGATGAAGCTGATTGGTCCAGTCTTACTCCAACCAGGAAGAAGCGCATCAGCTACATGGATCGACTCCATCTACTTTGCGAGGTCAGTCTCACTCACCCTGTCCGGATTCTAATTTGCATTACTGATTGGCTACCATTATTGTTTTCCGACCGTGAACTGTGCCATTGTTTTGTGCACCGACCAATCAGAATGAATTATTTGACGCAACCAGTTAATCATCAACAATAACACATGATATAGACGTGTTGGTTGTTGTCCAACTTGGGACATGTGATTTGCTACCTTATGCATTTGTCATGTAAACAGGAAGTGATGCATAGAGAGAGAAACGAGCACGTAAGCATACAAGGCCAGCAGGTGGCGATAATGTGCAATCTGTGTGGTATGTAAATAACCATAGAAGAAGAGTGAAGAGTGTGAGTGCGCGTTTGAGTGTTGTTTTGGGCTAACAGCAATTCAGCAAATAGCTCTAGTCCAATACTCATGTCTAATTTGTAGTTCTTGTCTAATTTTGTAGTTCTTGTCAATTTTTTTACCCTCAAAGCTCTGTCTGCTACTTAAAAAGTTCCAAGAACCATTCTACATTACCTTTTCAGTACAAAACTATAGCTAAGTTGCATTCAGCTACTCCAGCTACTTTAGATGTCCCATTTTTATTAAGTGAGCCTTCACTGTATATCTAGGAACTTCACTTTCTGTTTACCTGAACTTGACCTGATTACCTCTCCTTTACCCATCCTCACTTCTGGGACGCATTATTGAGGTCGCAAACCAGGTCCCGCTTGAAGAACACTGTTACCACACCGACTTAACGAAAGCGGTGAACTTCCAAACCCACTCTGAACTTTTAATAGCGTGTTTTTCGGGGTCACTGCACAGCGAGGCGAAGGGAGAGGCAATGTGTCACAGCGCGCTCTCAAGTTGGGCCACGTCCCAGAGGATTCAATATTCCATTAGGACTATTATTTCTAAAGTAGATTAATCCCTGTCATTTAACGCTTGGCTGATGTCCATTTGAAGTCATTATGAAGAAGCACTGACATTGTTTCATAAATTATTCACAACATTATCTGGGACTCTGTGCAGTCACCAAGAAGAGCTTAAGGGCTGGATCGTTCGCCGCCGCCGCTGCTGCCGCCGCAGGAGAGAAACGTGTTCACCTTGATGAATAAAATGGGTGTATCGCTTTCAACATGCGTGCAGCTGCAATTTTGGACATTGCAGTTGCTTTGTGGGGCTAATTAATCAGTGGGATCTTCACAGTTAGGTGCATTTAATCCCTTTAGATGAGGAACTGAGTCTGAAAAGCTGACATTACAAACCAATGTGTGCTAATGGTACATGCAGCTGCAATTTTGGACATTGCAGTTGCTTTGTGGCGCATGCATGTGTCGAAGACAGGTCAATTCATCAGTGGGATCTTCACAGTTATGTGCATTAACTCCCTTTAATGGGGAACTGAGTATGAAAAGCTGACATTGCAAACCAATGTGTGCTAACGGTACATGCAGCTGCAATTTTGGACATTGCAGTTGCTTTGTAGGGGCATTGACAGGTTAATTCATCTGTGGGATTTTCACAGTTATGTGCATTTACTCCCTTTAGATGAGGAACTGAGTCTTAAAAGCTATGACATGATAAACCAATGTGTGCTAACGTTACATGCAGCTGCAATTTTGGACATTGCAGTTGCTTTGTGGGGCATGCATGTGTAGAAGACAGGTCAATTCATCAGTGGGATCTTCACAGTTATGTGCATTAACTCCCTTTAGAGCCAGAAAGGTGACATTAGAAGCCAATGTGTGCTAACGGGACATGCAGCTGCAATTTTGGACATTGCAGTTGCTTTGTGGCGCATGCATGTGTCGAAGACAGGTCAATTCATCGGTGGGGTCTTTACCGTTTGTGTGCATTTACTCCCTTTAGTTGAGGAACTGAGTCTGAAAAGCAACATGCATGCAGCTGCAATTCTGGACATTGCAGTTGCTTTGTAGGGGCATTGACAGGTATATTCATCAGTGGGGTCTTCATTGTTATGTGCATTAATTCCCTTTAGAGCCAGAAAGGTGACATTAGAAGCCAATGTGTGCTAACGGGACATGCAGCTGCAATTTTGGACATTGCAGTATCTTTGTGGGGGCACTGACAGGTCCACTCATCAGTGGGATCTTCACAGTTATGTGCATTAACTCCCTTTAGAGCCAGAAAGCTGACATTAGAAGCTAATGTGTGCTAACGGGACATGCAGCTGCAATTTTGGACATTGCAGTATCTTTGTGGGGGCACTGACAGGTCCACTCATCAGTGGGATCTTCACAGTTATGTGCATTAACTCCCTTTAGAGCCGGAAAGCTGATATTAGAAGCTAATGTGTGCTAACGGGACATGCAGCTGCAATTTTGGACATTGCAGTTGCTTTGTGGGGCATGCATGTGTAGAAGACAGGCCAATTCATCCGTGGGGTCTTCACAGTTATTTGCATTAACTCCCTTTAGAGTCAGAAAGCTGACACTACAAACCAATGTGTGCTAACGGTACATGCATCTACAAGACTTTACGTATACGAATTAACAAAGCAAACTCCTGCACAACATAAATGCTGTTTCTACACCTCCTGTAACGTATAATCAATATGTTCCCTCACTGGATACATTTGTGGCATTAGCTTGAATCCACTGCATTTGATCTATTCTTATCTGTGTCTCCTCCCTGCTGCTGCAATAACCCAGTCCCCCACAGGGATAATTAAAGTTTAATTTAATCTAATTTAGGAGGTGGGTTTCCTTTAAAATTCAACACTCTTAAAAAAAAAAAAAAAAAAAGAAGAGAAAAGAAAGGAGTTCTTGTGGGGAATAAACGCTGCAGAAATTGGTGGGGAGTTTGCAGGCGCATTCATTTCCTTTAATGACACCAAACCTGTTCCATGCCAGCTCATGATTGCTCTAGTTTGAAAGCACTGTGCTGTGTTTTTCCAGTGCAACACATCTGTCAGCACCTCGTTAAACAGCTCGGTATCATGATCCAGGATAAGTGTTGTGTGTTGTTGTCTTAACGGATTACACTTGTGATATTCTAGAGTGAAAGGACCAATGAATAAGACATAATTAAGAGTATTATCTAAGTTGCAAAACCCTGATTGAGTGCATTCCTCTTCCAGTGGAGTCGGTTGTTGAACAAAAGTTACGATTGCGCAAGTTTTGTTCCTTCGTATCGGTTAGCATTACACTTCAGTTCTTTATCAGTCAACCATGCATGGAAAGAATACAGCTATACCTCTTGGATTAACTGCAAAGCCAACACTGAGCCACCTTAATCCTCCATTTTTTTTTATGTTTCGACAGATTATCTTTGGGCTTTGCGCCTTTATTTTGATAGGACAGTTTGAGAGAGACAGGAAATGTATGGAAGAATAAGGGGCAGCGAAATCAAAGTCAGAGACTTTAATGTGGAACTCTCTGAATTTTTTAATCTAATATTTCAGAAATTAGTCTCATATTTATCAGATTAAAGTCAGAATAATCTCTTAATCTATACGCTTAAATCTGACTTTAATCTCATTATTTTAGATTAAAGTCAGAATTCTAAAATACTAGTTTGAATCCTGACTCTTTAATCCCATAATCTCTTAATTCTGATGCATAATTTCCACTTTAATCTCATTTTTCTTAGTTTAATCTTGTATTTCTGGGATTAAAGTCAGAATTTTGAGATTAAATATAGATTTCTGACTTTAATCTCAAAATCCCTTATTTTTTTCCACATAATTTCAATTTCACTCACATATATCTGGGATTAATCCCGTAATTCTTGGATTAAAGCCAGAATTCAGATTTTCTTTCTCTCAGAATCTCTTAATTTTCACCCATAATTCTTACTTTAATCTCATAATTCTTACATAACAGTTAAAAACTTGACACTTTAATCTCAGAATCCCATAATATTCCAGCATAATTTCGACTCTAGTCTCTTAATTCTTAGATTAAAGTCAGAATTGTAAGATTAAAGTCAGAATCCTGACTCTTTAATCTCATAATCCCTTAATATTTCTGCATAATTTTGACTCAAGTCTCATATTTATCAGATTAAAATCAGAATAATAACATTTTTCTCCCAGAATCTCTTAATCTATACGCATAAATCTGACTTTAATCTCATTATTTTAGATTAAAGTCAGAATTCTAAAATACTAGTTTGAATCCTGACTCTTTAATCCCATAATCTCTTAATTCTGATGCATAATTTCCACTTTAATCTCATTTTTCTTAGTTTAATCTTGTATTTCTGGGATTAAAGTCAGAATTTTGAGATTAAATATAGATTTCTGACTTTAATCTCAAAATCCCTTATTTTTTTCCACATAATTTCAATTTCACTCACATATATCTGGGATTAATCCCGTAATTCTTGGATTAAAGCCAGAATTCAGATTTTCTTTCTCTCAGAATCTCTTAATTTTCACCCATAATTCTTACTTTAATCTCATAATTCTTACATAACAGTTAAAAACTTGACCCTTTAATCTCAGAATCCCATAATATTCCAGCATAATTTCAACTCTAGTCTCTTAATTCTTAGATTAAAGTCAGAATCCTGACTCTTTAATCTCATAATCCCTTAATATTTCTGCAAGATTTTGCCTCTAATCTCATGATTCTTTAATCTTAATCATAATTCTAAAATTATAGTTAAAAACCTGACTCTTTAAAAACATAATCCCTTAATATTTCCGCATAATTTTGACTCAAGTCTCATATTTATCAGATTAAAGTCAGAATAATAACATTTTTCTCCCAGAATCTCTTAATTTATACGCATAAATCTGACTTTAATCTCATTATTTTAGATTCAAGTCAGAATTCTAAGATAATAGTTTGAATCCTGGCTCTTTAATCCCAGAATCTCTTAATTCTGATGCATAATTTCCACTTTAATCTCATTTTTCTTAGTTTAATCTTGCATTTCTTGGATTAAATTCAAATTTTTATCTCAGAATTTTGAGATTAAATATAGATTTCTGACTTTAATCTCAAAATCCCTGATTTTGTCCACATAATTTCAATTTCAATCTCATACATCAGGGATTAACCCCTTAATTCTTGGATTAAAGCCAGAATTCAGATTTTCTTTCTCTCAGAATCTCTTAATTTTCACCCATAATTCATACTTTAATCTCATAATTCTTACATAACAGTTAAAAACCTGACCCTTTAATCTCAGAATCCCATAATATTCCAGCATAATTTCAACTCTAGTCTCTTAATTCTTAGATTAAAGTCAGAATCCTGACTCTTTAATCTCATAATCCCTTAATATTTCCGCATAATTTTGCCTCTAATCTCATGATTCTTTAATCTTAATCATAACTCTAAAATTATAGTTGGAAACCTGACTTTTTAAAAACATAATCCCTTAATATTTCCACATAATTTTGACTCTAGTCTCTTAATTCTTAGATTAAAGTCAGAATTGTACAATTATAGTTAGAATCCTGATTCTTTAATCTCTTAATTTTTCTGCATAATTTCGACTCTAATGACATTATTCATAGATTAAAGTAAGAATTATGACATTTATTATTATTCTGACATTTTTCATTTTAATAACAGAATTTTTTGTTTTTGTTTAACTTTTTTTTTTTTCCATACATTTTTCCTGCATGCTCTCTCACTACCTTATATTAATGCAAACCTTAAACCAGCCTCACCAGCTCATCCTTCACTCCTGCATGAGTAACCCTTCCCAGAAACTGCAGAGCGTCGCTGTTTAAAGAACCCCAGCTGAAGATGAAACGAGACATGGGGGCTATTTTTAAAGATTTCAATCTTCAATCAGAACCAAACTGGTTTCGGGCTGAGCGCCAAACCCAGCACCGAGTCTGAATACACAAGTACCGAAATATGGACTACCACATTGATTAATTTAGCCTTTTCATGGAGTTGGTTGAAGGGCACTGATGATAAAAGGCCATCAGTCACTTCACTGTACGATGCATAATCTGCCTTTCAAGAGCCACAGCAACCGTCCCAAGGGACTCCTTATATCATATCATAGTGGAATGGTAAAAGGTGACTGCGAGGCCTGCTCCCAGTGGAGAGGTTTACAGCAAGTCTGCCTCATAAGGGCACTTTGTGGCACATCCCAAACTTTGCTTGAAGCTTTCTTTATCCTGGTTGAAGCCGCCCTGCTTAGTCTGCCGCCCACGCAACTCCAACCTGAGCGAGCGAGCCAGAAGTGAGCGGATAGATGGGAGCGCTGCCAAATCCTGCAGATCCACCGTGTTTGGTGTGTGCTGGCGTGATTGCTTTGTTGACGTGTAAAGCGAGGATTAAGGGCACCAAACCGCAACCTTTACCGACACACAAACGGCCTCTTTCTAGGTCAAGAAGGCTGACTGACGTGTTCCTTTATTTTGCCACTTGATGTCTCAGGACACCTCACAGCTTGCCCTGACAACTTCGCATGCCGCCTTCACCTGGAGCATAACTGAGGTGATGTACTAAGAGGAGGCTTGGTGTCCACCAAAGTCATACACTGATATTATCACAAGCACATGCAAAACATCTGATACTGATCCAATCATGCATGCCGTTTTTTCCCCCTACTGCCTCAATCCTTTTCAGGGTCATGACTATATTAGCTTCCAAAATACATCCATGTGCTTCCCAAACCATGTCTCCCAAGGCTGCATTTAATAGGTCAGTGAAGAGAACTTACAGGATTTTGCTTTTGAAGTTAATACCCTGATAAATGACTTCTGCAAGATACAGAAAACACAATTTCAGATGGAAATAATGCTGCATTCATTGATTAGTTTCTCCCCGGAGCGAGCCGTAGAAGCTAACACTCACTGCAGACACAAAGACGCATCAGAGTGGATTTATTTCTGTGTTTCTTAGGAATAATAGTCCACTATTCGCTGGCCTGTTCGTTTGCCTGTTTTCTCCCTCAAGGCGTCACATGCCGGCGCTTGGTCCCTGCCTTCGCTGCCTCACACAGATGCACAAGGTGCCCTGAAGTATCACAATGAGATGCACTGTGCTTTCCACTCAATGTGATGTAAGCCCTTCAGCTGCAATGTGGGAGGTTTATAGAGTCAGTTAGAACAACTTAGAAAGTCCACTCAGGGCAAAAGGTCATTTGGACAGAACTTGTAGGATCTTTGTAGGGCCATCTTGATGTTGGAAAGTTACTGGTACACTTAACACCGCTTGCCAGTGGGCCTTCTAGAAAGTATTGATTTGTTAGATATCCCTAAACTGTATGGGATTCCTCACCAACTGTCGGCCATCTTTGTTTTGGGAGATTGCTGCTACACTTAACACCATTGGACATTGGGCCTTCTGAAATATATAGATCTTTGGGATATTCCTAGGCTGTGTAAGAAGTCTCAACTTTTGTCGGCCATCTTTGTTTTGGGAAACTACTGGTACTTATAATACTGCTGGCCAGTGGGTCTTCTAGAACAGAACCATTTGTTGGATGTTCCTAAACTGAATGGGCTTCCTCACCAACTGTCGGCCATCTTTGTTTTGGGAGATTGCTGCTACACTTAACACCATTGGACATTGGGCCTTCTGAAATATGAGGATCTTTGGGATATTCCAAATCTGTGTAAGATGCCTCACCTTTTGTCGGCCATCTTTGTTTTGGGAAATTACTGGTACTTATAATACTGCTGGCCAGTGGGTCTTCTAGAACACAACCATTTGTTGGATGTTCCTAAACTGAATGGGCTTCCTCACCAACTGTCGGCCATCTTTGTTTTAAGGAATTTCTGTACGCTTAACACCATTGGCGTTTGGGCCTCCTGGAATATATGGATCTTTGGGATATTCCTAGGCTGTGTAACATTTCAGAACTGTGTCGGCCATCTTTGTTGTGGTAAATCACTGGTACACAATACTGCGTGCCAGTTGGCCTTCTAGAACATGAGGATTTGTTGGACGTTCCAAAGCGATATGGTATTTCTCACTTTTTGTCGGCCATCTTTGTTGTGGGAAATTACTGGTACACATAATACTGCTGGCCAGTGGACCTTCTAGAAAAAGGGGTTCCCAAAGTGTGGGTTGGGACAGTTTGGGAGCCCCTGTTCTAGAACATAACCATTTGTTGGATATTTCAAAGCTGTATGGGATTTACCACTTTTTTGAAAATTGCTGCTATACTTAATACCATTGACCATTGGGCCTTCTGAAATATGAGGATCTTTAGGATATTCCAAAGCTTTGTATTAAGTCTCACTCTTTTGTCAGCCATCTTTATTTTAAGAAATTTGACCACCTAACCCCATTGGACATTCAGCCTCCTGAAATACATGGATCTAGGGGATATTCCTAAACTGTGGAAGTGTTTTCACTTTTGTTGGCCATCTTGATTTTGTGAAACTACTGGTATACTTAATACTCATTTCTGATCTTTGTCTGCCATCTTGATTTGGACAAAAATAGTGGTACACTTAAAACCGCTCTCCACTGGAGTCGCCATCACGCGTGAAAGGGTTAATGAGGAAACACTGGAGGTAAAGTAAGATGTTAAAACTCAACACAGGAAATGAAACTCACCAAAATAAAATACATTTATAAGATAATAAACACTAAAATATTAAACATTAAAAGAAAATAAGATGCTTTACTTAAAATAAATTAATAACATGAAAAGTGGCTAAAATTTGAACTAGATAATAATAAGTAAATAAAGTAAGGTGTTACTGTTATAAGAATAAAACAGTTAAATATAGACCTTACCACTTAACCTTAGTGCCTGACCTCACCTTCTATTGTGGCTTAATGGCTGAACAGAAGCAAATCCATGTCCCAACTCCTATATCCCATGGGGGTTGTAATTATATATATTTCAGTGTTATAGTTTGGCTTCAACATACGTTTTCTATATAGTATATTAGTGTTGGTGGATATGCACCCCGGCAGATTGTCTGAATGCATGAGCCGTTAAAGCAAAACATGACAAATGCAATCCATGGCTGAATAATATCTGTATCATCTCCACTGCATCATTATTTTCCCTAACATCCCCCTGTGGTGGCAAAGCACAGATGGAAATAAAAACCAGCTGTTCCCTGCTCGAACGTGTCACTTAAAGAGATCTGCTCTCTGTACCTCAACATTTATGCAAAAGCACAGGAAGGACAGGGACTCCAGAAACAACTGTAGCCGCTTCCCCATCAACGCTGCCTCTCTCTCCCTCTCTCCCTGGCAGCCGATTCTGGGTCAACACTAATTCAAACCGTTTGAGATAGATGGAAAAAACATGGCGGCGTGGACCGCAGCCTGCTAACCAGGCCAGACAGAATGACTTGAAACAGACTCAACATGCTGTTTCCATGCTTTTGAATATCACTCCCATGTGTGTGAGGGGAGGGAGAGTAGCAGAGGGAGATTTCTTGATAGAGGAAAAGGAGGGGTGTTGCACTGAAATAGGAGTACAAACAGATAAGGGGTTTACAAGGCAGGGGAGTTTGGACTTAGATGCAAATTAGAAGCTGGGTTCCACCTTTAAGGAGCACTTGGAAGCCTGATTAAGGTTGGTACAGTTGGCGGCAAGAGTTCTCACGTGAGTTGGACACCATGAGGATCCTGAATGGGGGGTACCATTGCCTTCGCCAAGAGTGCCCCAAAGAGTTTGAGGTTGGAGTTAACTCACAATGCATTATAATCTATACATTTAATGAAGAATGCCATTACTTAGTATTAAATGTTGAGATGTGATGCAGCTCTCTGGAGTTGTGGCTAAGCTATAAACTTTATAGTGGCTTCATGATTATTCCCATGTGGCAAAGGACTCCCGAAAAGGAGGGAGGCACTTTACCAATTCCAGTCTACTCCCCCCTTTTTCTTCTTGCCTGCTTAAACTGATGCATATGGAAAGTAAGAGGAATAAGCACCACTGCAGATATATATATTTCTCCTGCGTTACCCCTGAACATCTGACAGCGAGCAATTCCTTTACATCCTTGGCAATATTTAAAGAAAAGGAATATCAGCTCTAGCTGTCGTAAAAGTATACACCGCTGCTTGAGAACATCTTCATATTATCTTCCTTTGAGAGGAAGTAGAGGAGGAGGAGGGAGTGGAAGCTGGGGGAGGTTATTTTATTGGATAATTTTCCACAAGGTAATGTAAGGTGACAACCTGCCGCACGCCGCCTGAGTGCTGTGCTCTCCTCAGTGCCTCGGGTTTGGGTCTTGTCGTAGATTGAGTGCCTCTGTGTCCACTGGCTATAAACCTTGACAGATTATTATAGATGCTTCATTAGAATCCATTAGCGGCAGCACCGACAACAGATCTACATTTATCAGTCAGACAAAACAAGGAACAGAAGCAAATGTTGACTGACTGCCACTGGGGGAAAGGTGCGCGGGAGATGACAGATGAGCCGAACAGGAGGGCGATGAGTTGTGAGAGGGGTGCGGTGCGTCGGTGTGTGCCGGGGTTACAAGGGGAAGTTTTGTTGTGCACATGTCACCGGTTGAGATGTGGAGTTTTGACATGAGGATATAAACCCCCCCTGCAGGTGCTGGGAGTCATTCAGAGCCTGTTTCTGTCTTCCAGGGAAAGTGGTGACAGGTCGAGTAAAAAGGGGTGAATTCATTACTTTAGGGAGGCGAAGTTCAACCTGAAACTGCATGAATCAAGATCCATATTAGTAATGAAATGGCTGGGTGAAAGAAAAACAAGGTAGCTGTAACAATAGACACTGAGTCAAACTCTGGAGCATTGAAATACAGGACATTTAGCCTCTTTAAGATATCATGAGAGAGCTTCCTCAGTTCATTCAGCAACTTCTTTTTTATTATTATGATTGTTTGTTTGGGGTCAGGGTTAGGATAAGGATTAGGATGCGGGGTCTTTTTTATTTTTATTTGTATATTTTTTAAAATTTATTCTATTTGAAGTTGTTTTTTGATTGGTCATGTATGAAATTATTCAATATTAAACTAAGGGGGAAAAAAGTAGCAACATTTTTACCAAAGTGGCAACCCAATGAAAAACCAATGCAACCAAGCTAGGCTACTGTCGAGAACATTGAGAAAGAAGAGTGAGACATAACATGTAACAAACAGCAACTTCCAAATTCAGCCCATGGTAGCTGTATTGAGTACCAAACCCTCCATACATGGGGTGCATGCCTAAACTGTTGAGCTTAAGTAGCACCAAATACATTTTTTCAAAAGCTGTTTTTATGCATTATTTACGCCAGCTTTCATGGAGCTGCAGTTGCTCCCCGTAGAACAAACAGCACTTGGTCAGACAGTTTTGGGGACCCACACTAATGCAGAACCAAACCCCAAAAAACAAGTGCCAGGTTCCAGCTGCTTCCATACGAAATTACAAGCATGGCTCATTTAAAAAGCACAGATAAATAAGTAAGCAAGTGTGAATAAATACATACAATCATAATGATATATTAAACCTCAAAGACCTGGAAAGGTGGCAGCGGCTACTTGTTCTAAAATGTTTGATAACTTTTGTAGGGGACATTCTCAGCTTTCCATTGACACCACATTTGTCTTATTCAGCATTATTCAAAATCAATTCAGGAGAGCCTGGCGCCCCCAAAAACAGTCCAGGTCTTTAAGGGTTAAAATAGTAATATAATAAATTCTAGAAACAAAAAATGGCAGCACAGTTATGAATGAATAATAATATTGCACATTTTCCAAGCAGCTTGTTGTGGTAGAAAGCAGTCTGGTTGAATATTTTGCTGAAACTGCACAAGCTAGCTTTGGTGCCTTGTGGATGTTTGCTAGCTTGTGTACATCTTGTACTTATGGTTGTACCTTTGGCGGCTGAACCTAGCACGTCTTCCACTTATGGTCACATCTGAAGCATTGTTTACACGAGTAGTCCGCCATTGTTGTTATTGCCCCCCGACTCCCAAAATACAACAATAGTTACCGTATTCTGCTAAAAACATGTCCGTGGCTTTAGAGTAACTCATATAAACATCAACATTGCAGTATCTTGGCTTTCCACAAACAGAAAACCCGATCAGCTGATCTCATTACTGCATTTTCAGCACAACCCTATTTCCTCCCCTCTTCTTTCTTCCTCTCTTTGATTCCAAGGACTCGTCTTCTCTTCTTTCATTCGCGCACATTAGCAGAATAGAGTCTTGTGCCAGTGTCACCCAGGCATTATTCATGTCGTTTTTTCGCTCCATGTTGGGGCTCATTATTGATTTTTTGGAGGTGGCACGCCTCCATCTTGGCTACCGAACGCCACACACAAACAAAAAAAAAAACGACGCCTTTTGTGTTGCCCTGGAACAAGCATTCCAGTCCTTCAGCTTACTCTAAGGTATTTCAGATTATATATTTATATTGGCGAGCAGAGCTTGAAGTCAGCCTCCTTCCTTATTAAGGAGGGTAACCTTCTTCCTACTGCCAAGCTTCTTCCCAATTACAGCGACTACTGCTGATGAAATGACTGTGCAACATGGCGACTTGTCATTTGGCCAATTATTCTTAATGAAGCACGCAGAAGGAGGGATAACTGTGCCGTACCATGCTGTGTTTGTAAAATCTGTACAGGGACAATAGTGTTAAATGTTTCCAATTTGACTCGTCCATTGCTTTTAGCATTTTTATCACTCTTCACAGCCTGTGGAGCCCGCTGATCAGTCGGATTATAATCGCCTCTAAAGTGGTCGAATACACAAATTTAAGATATTAAAGAATTCATGGAGTTTTACTTCTCAAACTGCAGGATATCGAACGCCAACCTTGGTTTCTCCCTCCTGATGAATCATTTTGTGTATTTCCTTAAATTCCAGCCGCACACTCGAGATGCTATAGATTTTCCCCCCAAAGCTTTTACTCATCCCGAGAAGATTTGCCGAGCATGGGCGCTTTCCCTGTCAATGCTTTGCCACACATTTGCACAAGCTAGACACATTCACAGCTGGGAGCTGGGAGCCGCTCAGCACAGCCACCGTTCTCCACTGGAGCATTTAGCAGTGAAGTGTCTTTCTCGAAGGTACATCATCAGCCGAGTCCAAAGGGGGACGGAGAGAGAGCTACTTATTCACTTACAGTCGCCCTCAAGCACATTACACGTCTACACTCAAACCCCCTTTAATGCTTTTATTCAACGTATTGTTGCTTCTCCTGATGGTGCACACATATATTATCTGGGCGGGATGAAGGTTTGCATATGATGAGGACCCTCAGGAGGCTAATTTTAGGGATGCATGACGGCAATGGGAGGTTATCAGCATCAAGTCATAAAGACTTGAATGATTCTAATAAACCAATTCTATGCATGTACAGATTTGATAAAGTCTAATCTAATAATGTGACAAACAGCCGACCTTTGTGTGCAGGAGAGAATGGACGTGATGCCCATTGGCGCAATCATAAACCCAGGGTTTTCCCCGCTTATTAAATTACAAGGCGGACGTAGGCGGCGAATTCCTCACCGCCCCCAGATGTTGTCAAAGTCTGACTGATGTTTTCAAAGGTAATTCTTCAGTGCAATTACAGCCAAAAGCCTGGTTTATATACCTTGTTGACTCTACGCTGTAGCTACGCCGTATAGTTGCCTATGCCATCATGAGAACGACATACTTGTGTGTTGGAGTAGGGGAGAACAGGGTTGGTTGTCACACTTTTTACTGTTTTGATGATTGCTCATCATCAAAACATCTTTCAATAGTCATTCATACATTAAATTGAAGCTTAAGGTGTAAGCTTGAAATGTGTATCCCTCTCATTTTCTAACTCATTGTAACAAAGAGACAATTAACTATCAAAGACACTCTGACACATTGTGACAACCAACCCCATCACAGGGATGGTTGTCACACACTATGGGGTTGGTTGTCACACACTATGGGGTTGGTTGTCACACACTATGGGGTTGGTTGTCGCACACTATGGGGTTGGTTGTCACACACTATGGGGTTGGTTGTCACACACTATGGGGTTGGTTGTCACACACTATGGGGTTGGTTGTCACACACCATGGGGTTGGTTGTCACACACTATGGGGTTGGTTGTCAAACACTATGGGGTTGGTTGTCACACTATAGGGTTGGTTGTCACACACTATGGGGTTGGTTGTCACACACTATGGGGTTGGTTGTCACACTATAGGGTTGGTTGTCACACACTATGGGGTTGGTTGTCACACACTATGGGGTTGGTTGTCAAACACTATGGGGTTGGTTGTCACACTCTGGGGTTGGTTGTCACACACTATGGGGTTGGTTGTCACACACTATGGGGTTGGTTGTCACACTATAGGGTTGGTTGTCACACACTATGGGGTTGGTTGTCAAACACTATGGGGTTGGTTGTCACACACTATGGATGGTTGTCACACACTGTGGGGTTGGTTGCCACACACTATGGGGTTGGTTGTCACACACAATGGGGTTGGTTGTCACACACTATGGGGTTGGTTGTCACACACTATGGGGTTGGTTGTCACACACTATGGGGTTGGTTGTCACACACTATGGGGTTGGTTGTCACACACTATGGGGTTGGTTGTCGCACACTATGGGGTTGGTTGTCACACACTATGGGGTTGGTTGTCACACTGGTTGTCACACACTATGGGGTTGGTTGTCACACTATGGGGTTGGTTGTCACACTATGGGGTTGGTTGTCACACTATGGGGTTGGTTGCCACACACTATGGGGTTGGTTGTCACACACTATGGGGTCGGTTGTCACACACTATGGGGTTGGTTGCCACACACTATGGGGTTGGTTGCCACACTGGTTGTCACACACTATGGGGTTGGTTGTCACACACTATGGGGTTGGTTGTCACACACTATGGGGTCGGTTGTCACACACTATGGGGTTGGTTGCCACACACTATGGGGTTGGTTGCCACACTGGTTGTCACACACTATGGGGTTGGTTGTCACACTATGGGGTTGGTTGTCACACACTATGGGGTTGGTTGTCACACACTATGGGGTTGGTTGTCACACACTATGGGGTTGGTTGTCACACACTATGGGGTTGGTTGTCGCACACTATGGGGTTGGTTGTCACACACTATGGGGTTGGTTGTCACACTGGTTGTCACACACTATGGGGTTGGTTGTCACACACTATGGGGTTGGTTGTCACACTATGGGGTTGGTTGTCACACTGGTTGTCACACTCTATGGGGTTGGTTGTCACACTGGTTGTCACACACTAAGGGGTTGGTTGTCACACACTATGGGGTTGGTTGTCACACACTATGGGGTTGGTTGCCACACAATATGGGGTTGGTTGTCACACACTATGGGGTTGGTTTACACACACTATGGGGTTGGTTGTCACACTAGTGGGTTGGTTGTCACACTATGGGGTTGGTTGTCACACACTATGGGGTTGGTTGTCACACACTATGGGGTTGGTTATCACACACTATGGGGTCGGTTGTCACACACTATGGGGTTGGTTGCCACACACTATGGGTTTGGTTGCCACACACTATGGGGTCGGTTGTCACACACTATGGGGTTGGTTGTCACACACTATGGGGTTGGTTGTCGCACACTATGGGGTTGGTTGTCACACACTATGGGGTTGGTTGTCACACACTATGGGGTTGGTTGTCACACACTATGGGGTTGGTTGTCACACACTATGGGGTTGGTTGTCACACACTATGGATGGTTGTCACACACTATGGGGTTGGTTGTCACACACTATGGGGTTGGTTGCCACACACTATGGGGTTGGTTGTCACACACTATGGGGTTGGTTGTCACACACTATGGGGTTGGTTGTCACACACTATGGGGTTGGTTGTCACACACTATGGGGTTGGTTGTCACACTCTATGGGGTTGGTTGCCACACTCTATGGGGTTGGTTGTCACACACTATGGGGTTGGTTGTCACACACTATGGGGTTGGTTGTCAAACACTATGGTGTTGGTTGTCACACACTATGGAGTTGGTTGTCACACACTATGGGGTTGGTTGTCAAACACTATGGGGTTGGTTGTCACACACTATGGGGTTGGTTGTCACACACTATGGGGTGGGTTGCCACACACTATGGGGTTGGTTGTCAAACACTATGGGGTCGGTTGTCACACACTATGGGGTTGGTTGTCACACTATGGGGTCGGTTGTCACACACTATGGGGTCGGTTGTCACACACTATGGGGTTGGTTGTCACACTATGGGGTTGGTTGTCACACTATGAGGTTGGTTGTCAAACACTATGGGGTCGGTTGTCACACACTATGGGGTTGGTTGTCACACTATGGGGTCGGTTGTCACACACTATGGGGTAGGTTGTCACACACTATGGGGTTGGTTGTCACACACTATGGGGTTGGTCGTCACACACTATGGGGTTGGTTGTCACACACTATGGGGTTGGTTGTCACACACTATGGGGTTGGTTGTCACACACTACGGGGTTGGTTGTCAAACACTATGGGGTTGGTTGTCAAACACTATGGGGTTGGTTGTCACACACTATGTGGTTGGTTGTCACACACTATGGGGTTGGTTGTCACACACTATGGGGTTGGTTGTCACACACTATGGGGTTGGTTGTCACACACTATGGGTTGGTTGCCACACTCTATGGGGTTGGTTGTCAAACATTATGGGGTTGGTTGTCACACACTATGGGGTTGGTTGCCACACACTATGGGGTTGGTTGCCACACACTATGGGGTTGGTTGTCACACTATGGGGTTGGTTGTCACACACTATGGGGTTGGTTGTCACACACTATGGGGTTGGTTGTCACACTATGGGGTTGGTTGTCACACACTATGGGGTTGGTTGTCAAACACTATGGGGTTGGTTGCCACACACTATGGGGTTGGTTGTCACACACTATGGGGTTGGTTGTGAACACTGGGACCGCGTGGGCTGCAAAAGTTACTCGCTAAGGTTGGCCTTAGTTTTGTTGCAAAGCCACCAAGGTGACTTCTTAAAGGTTTTAGCGGCCCATGTAGCAGTGACATGTACTGTAGTCATGTTACAGTTCTTAAAAAAGTCCAGTTGCAATTTGATTGCAGCTGCATGACACCTTGGTCAGGCCCATGCCACACCGACGCTGCTTGGGCCTACACATGTCCATGTTTTGCAGATTTCTGAACCCACCTTGCATGACAACATTTCCAGGTTTTAGCTGACTTTAATACAAATCAATCAAAAGTACAGTCAAACCTGCTGCAACTGGAGTGACAAATAAAGATGAGAAAGACAAAGAAAGGATGAAGGCATTCCTGCAGAGCCCCCCGTTTTCAGCAGGTTGCATCACTAGATCAGGACTTCACTTACAGACAGTTCAAACAATAAACAAAAAGTGGATAGAAGTCATCCTCTCATCACCGCCGCATCAAAGGAGCTGCAGCTCTTCCATTTTCTGCTGATGAATATTCAATGAGGTATCCAGGTTGGAGAGACACGATGCAGCTTTGAGTGGAAACAGTGCAATATTAAAAATCACAGAGCTCTGTTTTTTGGGGGACTGTCGCATAAAATCAAACTTTTAGCAGGCCTGTGAATCAAGCTGGGTGTTTTAAAGTTTCAGTAACCACATCACGGCGTCTCCGAGGCAGCTGGAAGTTGTTGGGAGATTACAATCTGTCTATTTTTATGACGACAGCTCTCACCTCTCTTTGTTTCTGAGGGAGCACTGCCTCCAGCCTCTGCAGCTCTGAAAACGTCCCCTACCTCTGCAGCAGGTTTTATCTTCGAATAATCACCTGAATATCACAAAGTCTGGGACTGTGTTCTCCCCGACTCGCTGACGGGGATACAAACCGAGGATTGATTGCTTATAACATTTCAATTTCCGAAGTTCTAAGCCGTTATGCCATTTTTAAAGGGGCATTTTATCTTGTCACATTCAGTTTAGTCATTACGAGGAGGACGGATCAGTTGTACCGCGCCCGCTGCGTCTCCCAGGGAGCTTTTGCCACGTCTGGCAAAATTGATGATGTCATCAGGGTTATTTTTATTTGCTCGCGCTAGAAGACATATTCTTAACAGCTAACCTACATTGCAAACTGGGGTCGTTTTGTGTGAGAGACATGGGAGTTAATGCATAATGCATTATGGGAAGTGAAGGATCTGATGTGTTTGAGCTTTCAAGAGCAGGAGAGACTGAAAGTCACTTCGTTTTGGTGTCGACCGGCTGGTTTTAGAGCAGGGAGACTCCACTGGTTCCAAAAACACATCTGATTGCAAGGGAATAACCCTGCTTCTTATCAGTACAATCATTTTGTTATTTAAGGCGATTGCATTGTGTTACGGGTGTGAGGGTGAACCCAAAAGCAGCACACTGGAGCCCGGAGGAAACAGCAGGTAACAAGTCTTTGCAGGTCTTTACTAACCCGGTCACACAATGTCTGTTGAGATGCTGGTTTCGCTGTGTGGAGGATCAGGCTGGAAACAGACGAGGAGCAGGCAAATCTCTTGGTCGGGGACAGAAGGCTGAGGTAGTTACCAGGGCAGAAACGAGGAAGGAAGGTCGGGGACAGGCAGGGTCGAAACCGGGAGATCAGTCCGAGGATAAGTGCTGGAGAGTCTTGCATTTGCAGTGAGAACAATCTGGCACTGAGTGGGCTGAGACCGGGACTTAAATACTGGCAGCAGGTAATGAGAAACAGGTGATTTGTGTTGGCTTAATGAGGAGAGTGTGGTTCAGGTAAACGAAAGGGAGTGGAAATGTAGTGGGCTGAGAGGCTGAGCAGGTGTGGCAGGTGATAACTGTGACACAATGACGTCACAGAAGACATTGTAGAAGGCAGAGAGAATGCTAGACTTTCTGGCACAAGGTCAGGAGACTTCCCAATGATCCATTTCTCGGTCTGATGGATCCGGCGGACACCCTAGGTCTGCTGGATCACGCTGGCTTCCTAGCATAGCATTCCTTGAAATAATGATAGAGTTTTAAGGAAGTGATAACGCATCAATGTGAAGCTATCTTGTGATGTCAAGACAAAGACTTCACACAGGAAGTAGCTTTCATGGTGTTCTACAAAAAGTCTATTCTGTGTCATATGATTGTCCGCCCCTTTAATTAATTGATTACATTAAAAGCAAAAGGAGGAATTGGCAGCAAATAAAATCTGAATGTTTTTCATCACATCATTTTATTTTTTCAATTGGCATTTAACACCAACAACAAAAAACCAACTGCTTATTCAGCTTTCTCATTTTGGTTTTAATTTGACCACTTCTTTGTCAAGTATATGAAAAACAGTTGATGTACCTTTATCTCCATGTAAACATATGTAGGTCCAGAACCATCAAAAATAATCTCTTTAATAAGCAGACTGTTTTCCTCAGTTTCATTTTCTCTGAATAAAATGTAATTATAGAAAATGATTCACGGCTGTGGAAGAAAACTCTTCTTTTGTATTAAAATAATCTCATTTTTAAAAACACTATTGACCTGGCGGAGTCCTTAAAGGTTTGTTTTTGCATATTCCTTTGAAGACTCAATTAAGCTGAATTCCCCCCTTCTCCTCCTGCAGTATACAAACAGCTCTGTCATTATCCTTATACGATTATTCAAGGAGTACATTGTGGTTTTTTTTTTCTCTGTCCTTTTCCATTTGCACTGCAGTGAAAAACCTATGTCGTGAAAGCACAGTCCATGACGGCAGAGAGAAAAACAGGTTCTTTATTCAGAGCCAGATCAGGTTAGGGCGGAGAGGTGCAAATCAGAACGCAGAGTTCAGCAAGAATGCATCCAAGGGTCATGGAACAATGAAGGCAGTGAAAACAGACCAGAAGGACACGGCTGTTGTGGCACAAAAGGGCAAGAGGCCAAGGCAAAGAGGCAGGTGTAGTCTGTTCGGAGAAATCTGGACTGGATTAGGAGGGAGTGGGCAGCTGGGTTTGCAAGTAAGACAAGGCAGGAAGTAGCAAGGAGTCCTGGAGGATGGATACACATCTGTACACTTGTGACAATTACAGAAAGATCAAATTGCAATGGGAAAGGCCCATTCTGTTATACCTTGTAATGTAACAGCCTTCTCTCTTACACCCTGTCACATCAACCTGTGTTACATATGGTAGGCACAGTGTAATTACAGCCTGTTACAAGTGCGGTTCTGTGAAATCAAGACATGTTTTTCAAGGTTCTGTTAAATAATGGCCTGCTGGGGCGCTGGTGGCCTTTGTACGTGGGGTGCTTGGACCGCTAGGCAGGTGTAGTCTGTTTGGAGAAATCTGGACTATATTAGGAGGGAGTGGGCAGCTGGGTTTGCAATGTAGGAAGGCAGGAAGTAGCAAGGAGTCCTGGAGGATGGATACACATCTGTACACTTGTGACAATTACAGAAAGATCAAATTGCAATGGGACTCCTGATCTGTTACACAAAGTCCTCTTTCTAAATGCACTGTTACATTGCATCCTTTTGGATAAAGGCCCATTCTGTTATACCTTGTAATGTAACAACCATCTCTCTTACACCCTGTTACATCAACCTGTGTTACATATGGTAGGCTCAGTGTAATTACAGCCTGTTACAAGCACGGTTCTGTGAAATCAAGACATGTTTTTCAAGGTTCTGTTAAATAATGGCTTGCTGGGGCGCTGGTGGCCTTTGTACGTGGGGTGCTTAGACCGCTAGGCAGGTGTAGTCTGTTCGGAGAAATCTGGACTGGATTAGGAGGGAGTGGGCAGCTGGGTTTGCAAGTAAGGCAAGGCAGGAAGTAGCAAGGAGTCCTGGAGGATGGGTACACATCTGTACACTTGTGACAATTACAGAAAGATCAAATTGCAATGGGACTCCTGATCTGTTACACAAAGTCCTCTTTCTAAATGCACTGTTACATTGCATCCTTTTGGATAAAGGCCCATTCTGTTATACCTTGTAATGTAACAACCATCTCTCTTACACCCTGTCACATCAACCTGTGTTACATATGGTAGGCACAGTGTAATTACAGCCTGTTACAAGTGCGGTTCTGTGAAATCAAGACATGTTTTTCAAGGTTCTGTTAAATAATGGCCTGCTGGGGCGCTGGTGGCCTTTGTACGTGGGGTGCTTGGACCGCTAGGCAGGTGTAGTCTGTTTGGAGAAATCTGGACTATATTAGGAGGGAGTGGGCAGCTGGGTTTGCAATGTAGGAAGGCAGGAATTAGCAAGGAGTCCTGGAGGATGGATACACATCTGTACACTTGTGACAATTACAGAAAGATCAAATTGCAATGGGACTCCTGATCTGTTACACAAAGTCCTCTTTCTAAATGCACTGTTACATTGCATCCTGTTGGATAAAGGCCCATTCTGTTATACCTTGTAATGTAACAGCCTTCTCTCTTACACCCTGTTACATCCACCTGTGTTACATATGGTAGGCTCAGTGTAATTACAGCCTGTTACAAGCACGGTTCTGTGAAATCAAGACATGTTTTTCAAGGTTCTGTTAAATAATGGCTTGCTGGGAGCGCTGGTGGCCTTTGTACGTGGGGTGCTTGGACGGCTAGGCAGGTGTAGTCTGTTTGGAGAAATCTGGACTATATTAGGAGGGAGTGGGAAGCTGGGTTTGCAATGTAGGAAGGCAGGAAGTAGCAAGGAGTCCTGGAGGATGGATACACATATGTACACTTGTGACAATTACAGAAAGATCAAATTGCAATGGGAAAGGCCCATTCTGTTATACCTTGTACATACATATGGTAGGCTCAGTGTAATTACAGCCTGTTACCATTACGGTTCTGTTAAATAATGGCCTGCTGGGGCGCTGGTGGCCTAGCGGTCTAAGCGCCCCTCGTCGCAGGGGTCGTAGGTTCGATTCCCGGCTGGTTGACCATTTCCTGCATGTCATCCCCCACTCTCTACTCCCCACATTTCCTGTCTCCCTTCAGCTGTCCTTTCAAATAAAGGCAAAAAGGCCAACAAATATAACTTTAATAACTAACAACCTGCAGATCTGTATAAAGTCGGCATGCTATAGTAACGGTTCTGTTTATTTAAGGCCTGTTATGTTAGGTTTTTGCATTTCTCTTCTATTCCTGTTATGCAAGGTTCTGTTAAATTACAGCCTGTGACAATTAGGGGTGTGCAATACCACAAATTCTGGTTTCAATTCAATAGGAAGTAATACAGGGCCAGGATCGCCGATATTGATACCGATACTGCCACTTTTTTTACGTATTGTTTTGTAACACAACAAATGTGCTTCTTGATTTTCAGTTGGTGATGCTAACTTTTTGAAGTTGTAAACACTAGTCCTCCCAAGTAAATAATCTTATTCTGAACCCTGTAGAGTCATGCTGAGAGTGAATTAACTTTCAGAGAGGAGAGATTTATTTTGTTCACACTTCTTGATTCTGGGTTGTTTCCATCAATGTGTTTCTCAGTGAAAGGCACACAATATTTTCATATGCATGACACAATTTCAATACTTTCATTAATTGCTATTGACTTGCATCACCTTCCTGCCCAGACTGTGCAAATGTGGGGTACATGAAGAATTTTAAATGACATCACCTGTGTCTCCACACATAACAGGAAACCACTTCATCATCTGAGTAAAGTTGAACTGCTTCATGCTGTCATTACAGGAGCAGGATTGCAGATGAGTCTTTTTTTACATCATCATAACAGGCTGTAATGTGAGAGAAATCACAATCATCCTTTCCTCTAAACAAATGGCTCCTCAGAAAGACGGCTGTAATGCACTCAGATTACATTACAGCACCTTCCCCCCTGAAAAAACGAATCTCATCTGAGTAGCTTCAATTATTCTAAACTGCATTGAGCGTTTGCTCAGAAATTTCATTTGCACAAGAAATAAGACATCGCAGAGCTCAAGGACATACACCTTTGAAAGTAAGTTTGCTCTCCTTGGGAGCTGCTTCCACTTTATCTGAGTGCTTTGGAAAAATACTGTAACTACAGCAAAGTAGCTGTCTTTGAGAATAGTCTTAATTAGTGCACCAATTGTAAAGAGACGGTCCAATGGTTGAATTGTCGCACAAAGGAGTCTATTATTTCAAGGCGAGGCCAGTGTGTTTTTTTTAAACTTCCTGCTGAAATTTGAGGAAGCAGCCTTTTTTTTTCTTCAAATGTGCAGCCACCTTTTGAAAACTGCTAAATGTATTCCTTCCAGTTGTGTTCGAAAGCCGGTCTGCAACAAAGATCAACCCACCCGCCCACACAAGCGCTCATGCACGGTCTCCCACACATCCCCCACGTAGGCAAATGTGCGTGCACGGAACAATCAAAGGGAATGGTGGGAGACCGCTCGGCTTTCAGGCGGATTTCTTTAAATTCAAAGAGCAGAGAGAGGACAGACAGGATGTGGGCAAAGACGTTCTATATAATCACCGCGTTTTAAATACGCATACACACCAATGGATAATCCCAAACAGTCTTATTTAGCTGTTATATGGAGCACAATGTAGAAGAATCCTAATCTCAGTGACATCAGAGTGTGATTTGCAGAAGGGATTTCTTCAGGGTGGAATTGAAGTGAGGAGGAAAGGTGTTAGGAATGACCAGATGCTTGATTTTCCCCTTTATTGATTTCCTCCGCCGTGCCGTGTGCCGTATTTATCTCCTGGCTGCACACTGACATTTACTCTGGCGTACATACAGTACAAACACACATTTATTACCAGCAGCGAGGACCTCTTGGACGACGTCCAATTCTTTAAAGCCTTCCCCAAACCTCGTCCACTCGCGACTGAAACGCACACAAGTGTGACTCGGTTTTAACGTCCAATAGTGGCACCAAATTGAAATCTTTAAAGGTCATTACTGGGCCGGGCAGTTCAGCCACCGGCCCTTCTTCATTGTGCCAATGTTATTCTTCCTTTATCTCCCACGGAATCTGCCCACCCATTCAAGAAACTAACACAAACTCTGCTCAGAGGTCCTTAGAGGAACTTCTGCAAGAAGATGTGTTGGCGAACGGCCATGAAAGTGGCGTTAAAGCAAAACAAATCAGTCATACCGGGTAAAACTTTGCAACTTAAACAAAGTTTAGGCACGACTGAGCTGCTGAAGTTACTCCATCAGTCTGCTCTTCTCTTCTATTCCTCTATTAATCCAAATAATGGCAATATTCCAATTGGTTGTAACCATTGCAGTCAATGTTAAAAACAAGCATCTTTAAACTGGAGTTCTGCCAATCCTGGAACCTATCAGCAATCACTGTCTCGTTGAGGCAGTATATGCCTCTGGGAGTGTATGCCAGTAAATGAGCCAAGACTTCCTGTTCCATGCTGAGTTTGTGTCCACAATATAAACCCACTCATATCTTGGTGCACTAAAACCCTCCTAGATAGACCCGGTTCATCTGTCTCTAGTACCGGTAGATCTCAGTTTAATCATAGATCATCACACAGAAGCTTCAAATTTTAAGAAACTTTTTAAAATAGCTGTTTGTTGAATGCAGGCCTCATTGATCATTTCTGATGCATTCAATGAGGTCTGGAAATCTAACCGCTGATGAGTTTCTGAAACACAGTATCAGGCAGATCTGAGCCTGAAATTGAAATTTTTGATTTAGGACAGTTTGTTGGCAACACTTGCATGAAAATACGTTTTAAAAAGCGAAATAGATTGGCGCCAGATTACTGCAGACGGGAGCCAGATGCTCAAAATGATCTTGTAGAAACTGGTAATTATCTTGTGCACACGAGTCATCATCATTATACACTACCAGTCAAAAGTTTGGACACACCTTCTCATTCAATGATTTTTATTTATTGAATTATTTCCAACATTGTAGATTAATACTGAAGACATCCAAACTATGAAATAATCTGGTTTTACCATAATCTGGATTACAACAGTAGTCAAATAGGGCTATCCATTGTGTGCTAACCCTACCTCTGAACAACACAACTGATGGTCTCAAACACATTAAGAAGGCAAGTAACTCCACAAATCAACTTTTGACATGGCTCATGTTCATTCAAAACCATTCCAGGAGACCACTTCATGAAGCAGACTAAGAGAATACCAAGAGTGTGCAAAGCTATCATGAAGGAAAAAAGGGGCTACTTTACAGAATTCCATAATTCCATATATGTTCTTTCATAGTTTTGATGTCTTCAGTATTAATCTACAGTGTTTGCAATCATTACAATAAATACAAACCCTTGAATGAGAAGGTGTTTCCAAACTTTTGATTGGTAGTGTACATCATGTTGGAACATTCTGCATGCATTACAACAGTATGGCTCAGTAGTAGAGGAGTCCAGGTGCTAAACTGGCCTCCCTGAAGCCCCAACTTGTGACCCACTTGAAAACTTTAGTGCATAATGACACAAAAAAAATACAAAACTCCAGGAAGTGGTCTATTGGTTCCAAAATGGTCCCAACTTGGCATCTAATTTAAAAGTAGCCGGAGTTTTTTTTTTCCATACACAATACAAATGTTGAGTTTTAGTCTCTCATACGTTGTGTGCATCGTCTACTAAAGGCAAGGTCGTCCAAGCACAAAAAACAGCAAAGTTTCAGGAACTGAATCTTGTTTTTATGTTAATTTAATTTGAATTTCTGCTTTCTTGCATACAGTTGAACTTTAGTAAAGTTTGTCTACACAATTGCAATGCTTCCAAACACCAAAGTTAGTCGTGGTTGTTCTGAAAGGGAGCAAGAATCCAGGGTTTTGAGGCCATTCTCATCGTGTGGGTGTAATTCTGTACTAGGCAAGAATATGATTAAATTTCAGTTTGAAAACTCCAGGAAGTGGTCTATTGGTTCCAAAATGGTCCCAACTTGGCATCTAATTTAAAAGTAGCTGGAGTTGTTTTTTTCCATACACAATACAAATGTTGAGTTTTAGTCTCTCACACGTTGTGTGCATCGTCTACTAAACGCAAGGTCGTCCAAGCACAAAAACCAGCAAAGTTTCAGGAACTGAATCTTGTTTTTATGTTAATTTAATTTGAATTTCTGCTTTCTTGCATACAGTTGATCTTCAGTGAAGTTTGTCTGCACAATTGCAATGCTTCCAAACACCAAAGTTAGTCGTGGTTGTTCTGAAAGGGAGCAAGAATCCAGGGTTTTGAGGCCATTCTCATTGTGTGGGTGTAATCCTGTACTAGGCAAGAATATGATTAAACTTCAGTTTGAAAACTCCAGGAAGTGGTCTATTGGTTCCAAAATGGTCCCAACTTGGCATCTAATTTAAAAGTAGCTGGAGTTGTTTTTTTCCATACACAATACAAATGTTGAGTTTTAGTCTGTCACACGTTGTGTGCATCGTCTACTAAAGGCAAGGTCGTCCAAGCACGAAAACCAGCAAAGTTTCAGGAACTGAATCTTGTTTTTATGTTAATTTAATTTGAATTTCTGCTTTCTTGCATACAGTTGAACTTTAGTAAAGTTTGTCTGCACAATTGCAATGCTTCCAAACACCAAAGTTGGTCGTGGTTGTTCTGAAAGGGAGCAAGAATCCAGGGTTTTGAGGCCATTCTCATCGTGTGGGTGTAATCCTGTACCAGGCAAGAATATGATTAAATATCAGTTTGAAAACTCCAGGAAGTGGTCTATTGGATCCAAAATGGTCCCAACTTGGCATCTAATTTAAAAGTAGCTGGAGTTGTTTTTTTCCATACACAATACAAATGTTGAGTTTTAGTCTCTCACACGTTGTGTGCATCCTCTACTAAACGCAAGGTTGTCCAAGCACGAAAACCAGCAAAGTTTCAGGAACTGAAACTTGTTTTTATGTTAATTTAATTTGAATTTCTGCTTTCTTGCATACAGTTGATCTTCAGTGAAGTTTGTCTGCACAATTGCAATGCTTCCAAACACCAAAGTTAGTCGTGGTTGTTCTGAAAGGGAGCAAGAATCCAGGGTTTTGAGGCCATTCTCATCGTGTGGGTGTAATCCTGTACCAGGCAAGAATATGATTAAATATCAGTTTGAAAACTCCAGGAAGTGGTCTATTGGTTCCAAAATGGTCCCAACTTGGCATCTAATTTAAAAGTAGCTGGAGTTGTTTTTTTCCATACACAATACAAATGTTGAGTTTTAGTCTCTCATACGTTGTGTGCATCGTCTACTAAACGCAAGGTCGTCCAAGCACGAAAACCAGCAAAGTTTCAGGAACTGAATCTTGTTTTTATGTTAATTTAATTTGAATTTCTGCTTTCTTGCATACAGTTGATCTTCAGTGAAGTTTGTCTGCACAATTGCAATGCTTCCAAACACCAAAGTTAGTCGTGGTTGTTCTGAATGGGAGCAAGAATCCAGGGTTTTGAGGCCATTCTCATTGTGTGGGTGTAATCCTGTACCAGGCAAGAATATGATTAAATTTCAGTTTGAAAACTCCAGGAAGTGGTCTATTGGTTCCAAAATGGTCCCAACTTGGCATCTAATTTAAAAGTAGCTGGAGTTGTTTTTTTCCATACACAATACAAATGTTGAGTTTTAGTCTCTCACACGTTGTGTGCATCGTCTACTAAAGGCAAGGTCGTCCAAGCACAAAAAACAGCAATGTTTCAGGAACTGAATCTTGTTTTTATGTTGTTTTTTATGTTGCATACAGTTGATCTTCAGTGAAGTTTGTCTGCACAATTGCAATGCTTCCAAACACCAAAGTTGGTCGTGGTTGTTCTGAAAGGGAGCAAGAATCCAGGGTTTTGAGGCCATTCTCATCGTGTGGGTGTCATCCGAATTTGACATTAACTGACACACAATGGGCGCAAAAGCTATTCCCTCCATTGTCATTCACTACATGACATCCTAAAGTGCCTGCATGAACAAATTTCTTTCTCAAGTCCAATTAGATTTGTTTCAAAGGGTCGTATCAATCAGCTAGCTGCTATCCGTGTGTGAAAGGAGCCAAGAGGAAATCACTCAACTCAGCCTGAAAGGACTGTAGTGCTCATCCTTTCCCCGCCAAAAGATGTAGAGGCCTGGAGGACTTTGAGCAACTTTTTTTGGCATATGCTTCCAGAGAGAATCTCACATTGGATTGAAATGGGCGCCATCTTATTAGCATTCAGTTCTCTTAAACATCCATGGAACGGGGGGGAATTGAGAGTCCACTGGCATCCACTTTCATCCTTTTAGATACACTCGGGCCTCGCTAGATTATAATTCACCATAGAGATGCAGATTTGATTCCGGTCATTTCAGAGAGAGCGGCCGATACAAAGAGGGCTCTTAGGTTAGATATAATAGATTCATATGTCATTGTCTCGCCACTTCTCGATGATACTTTCGCTGAATTTATTATTGAGATGGTCCGTTTGTATCATCTTGGTCTTGTTATGAAGCTAAGCCTCTATCAGCCAATCACACTGCTGCTACCAAACTTTAAAACAGTCACATTGTTGTGTCAGTGTCTCTTTGAAACCCACCTCCACTCCTTGTTAGTGTCCAAGTTTGCATCCTCAAACATCCACCCTTCATTAAATCCTGCATCCTTTAATCACTACCACCATCACCAGCATCTACACTCCAATGGGGGGCTTCCTATTCTGCACTCAGCCTCACCGACGCTTTCAAGATATCAAGACGTCACAGTGGGGTCCAACTGCTCGTCTAACATCCTTTTCCAAATCTTGTTTTTAACATTTATGTTAACTCATAATTTAGTCTCACCGGATTGATCTTTTATTCTTTGACTCTAAAGCACAAAGTGTTCATGATGAGCTAATTACAGAGATGGAGGTGGATTCATGCAGACTGTGAGGCAATGTTGTGATAACAGCTCTGCATGCATGTAGAGGTAGATTTCAAACTAGGGGGATGGATGTCACATGGATGTCTGAAAATTATGGCAAAATGTTGTTTTTGTAAAGTGTTACCGTTGCAAGTATTTATCTTGCGAGGACAAGACTCTTATCTGGTTCAATCAAGACAATGAGCTCATGGAAACAAGGTATTAAGTAAAGTAATTACATCATGCATTCAAGAAAATCACTTGTGCCTTGTGTTGTTTTATCCTACTGGAACAAGTAATCATCTTGCAAGAACAAGATCCTTATGTGCCTTGTGTTTTTTTCATCCTACTGGAACAAGTAATCATCTTGCAAGAACAAGATCCTTATGTGCCTTGTGTTTTTTTTTTTAATCCTACTGGAACAAGTCATTATCTTGCGAGAACAAGATTCTTATCTTGTGCGCTCAATACAATTTTCTCATGGGAACAAGTTATCTTGTGCACACAAGTAATTGTGCAAAATAATTATATCCTGCACACAGGAAAATAAATGTGCCTTGTTTATTTATATCTTACTGAAAAAAGAAGGTAAAAACGTGTGTGCAACAGTTTTAATCTACTGGAAGCAACTTAATAATCTTGAGTGCACAAATTATAATTGTGTGTGTACAAAATAGCTTGTTCACATGAGATCTTTATTTAGTGCACAAGATTAGAATCTTGTTCTGGCATGATCAGCACTTGTACTAGTATGATAAGAAAGACAGATGCACAACAGAATTATTTTGCACAACTTTTTGTGTGCACAAGATAATAACTGGTTCCCATGAGGTCATTGTATTCAGCGCACAAGATAAGAATCTTGTTCCCGCAAGATAATGACTTGTTCCAGTAAGATAAGAAGAGACAGATGCACAACAGAATTATTTTGCACAATTATTTGTGTGCACAAGATAATAACTGGTTCCCATGAGGTCATTGTATTCAGGGCACAAGATAACAATCTTGTTCCCGCAAGATAATGACTTGTTCCAGTAAGATAAGAAGAGACAGATGCACAATGGAATTATTTTGCACAATTATTTGTATGCACAAGATTACTTGTTCACATGAGATAATCTTATTGATCGCACACAAAACAAATCTTGTTCTCGCAAGATAATTACTTGTTTCAGTTATATATACAAAAAACAAGGCACATTTAATTTCCTGTGTGCACGATATAATTATTTTGCACAATTATTCATGTGCACAAGATAATTCTATTTTTCGCACAAGATAAGGATCTTGTTCCCGCAAGATAATGACTTGTTCCAGTAAGATAAAAGGAGACAGATGCAGGATGGAATTAATTTGCACAATTATTTGTGTGCACATAATAATAACCGGTTCCCATGAGGCCATTTTATTCAGTGCACAAGATAAGAATCTTGTTCTCGCAAGATAATTACTTGTTTCAGTAATATATAATAAAACAAGGCACATTTAATTTCCTGTGTGCACGATATAATTATTTTGCACATGTGCAGAGGATAATAACCGGTTCCAATGAGATCATTTTATTCAGTGCACAAGATAAGGATCTTGTTCTTGCAAGGCTGGAAGATCACAGCATCCAGTATCGGTTTCTCCAGATACTCTGAATCTTTAAATGACCTCTCGGTGATGAAATCCTCAAATAAGTTGGGGTGTTTTTTCTTCAGCATTATGCACCTTTACCTTGTTGCCCTCGTCCTAACTTTACATTTTGAAGCGAGTCACTGGTATCACATTTAGAATGAGCTGCTTTCTCAGCAAAGGGGCCGAGCTGACCGGCACCCCCTGTGGTGAAGACACTTACTATTGACAAGTACCTCAGACAACCCTGCTGTCAAACAAACAAGCAAAACTATCCCTTTAAGAAGCTCACACTGCTATGCTTCCAACAAAAACATACCACTATTTTCATAACAGGTAGTGTGAGTTACAAGCTCCAGCTGAACCGGCTCACCGAGAGACGCTGATGTTATAAATAGCAGGACTTACAAAAGATTGAGAAAGACACAATCTGTCAGATCAAGTGCGCTCCATTAGAACGCATTAGCTTTCATTTGTCTGTTTGTCTTCTCCTGAGGGGCTCTCTCCACACAACCCATCTCTCCCTCCGAGCTGAGAGAAGAAAAAAAAAAAAACACCCTCTCTTATTTAACTCCGGGGTGCATCTTTGTGCCGACGTTTTTAAGAACTGCCGACTCCCTTGTCTTTGTTTTTCTTTTCCTCTCCATTCCTTATTCATCTGTTTATGTTTTAATAAACATGACATGAGTGCTCGTCTGGGCCATTTTGGGTATTTGGGTCGTAAATGTTTGGATGGTTCGTTTTTGAACATTTCAGCTGTTGCCGGCGTTCCAGAAACGGTAAAGGACTCACAGCTCTGACTCACAACAAGTCGTAACATTAAAACATGTAGCTCTTTATTGAGTGCTGCTATATTTTACATGACTGCACTCCGCCTGATGGAGTCGTCCCTTTCATAAATCATGAGTACATCTCATAACTTGGACACTCTGGGAATAGGATGCACAATGAGTGTGGTTTGTGTGCATGTGTTCCCCATCTCCAGATTGAATTCTTAATCTTGCCATTCGCCGTTTCATCAGTTGTTGTGGGAGATGATGCATCGCTCCCTTGATGTCGGATATAATAACGATACTCTCCGAAGTCAGATATCTTTCTGCTGAGCGCCAATAAGACGTAATTAAAAATCTTTGCTAACTTTAACACACTTTGAAGCACGTAAACAAACACAAGCACATGACTAATGTGCACTTATGAGCTCTGAGGCGTCACCTTATGTGTGACAGGAACCTGGCGAGGTGATACAGTATTCTCCAAAACTGACACATCACCTTCAGGCGTGTTTCTGCTTGACTGCTCCCATGAGAAATATCGTCCCTTCTTTCTTTTTCCTTTCTTTTTTTCTTTTTATTTCTCTTACAAATGAAAAAAGAAAAGGGAAGACAAATGTTCCTGGAGCTGTAATTTCTGAGCATGAATCATTGATGAATGGCCCACATCCGGCAGCCGCTGGTGGTGACACATTGTTGTACTTTCGGTGCCAGAGCTGCACTTTCATTTCATCAAATGAAGACAGATTTCTGACATCGTGCACTCCCATTTCGAATCTCCAATCACCTCAGACCCCCCTGACTCCCGGTGTAATAGACGAAATACAGTCTTGCTCCAGCCGGGGCAGGTGTGTGTTTCTTTGTTGCTGCCCTTTGAAACCTCTCCATCATGTGTTGTATTTAAGGTTGTTTTTTGGTGGGACGTGCATTTCACGGATATTCCTTCAAGGGGTCAGATAAGAGCACACATTGGGAACACTGTGATCCCGCTCTTTTCATTCCTTCCCTCCATTAAGTTAACCCAAACACCCCCCCTGAGGGACCATAAACCTCAATGTCCGAGGTGTTCCGGTGGATAATACGTCGCCGATGTAGTCAGTGTGCCAATATCTGGACTGATGACACTGTTGCACCCAATCTCAGATCACTTTACAGCCTTTGGGAGCAGCACTTAGATTTTTGGGGCGTCCTGTCCAGCACTAGGTGATAAAGGGATATATGATTGAAAATAGTGCAAGGACAACATATAAGGATTCCAGAGAGGCAGAGTCTCTCAGAAGTAATGATTTGAAAGAGATGGACAAGCCTGTGAGAGACTGCGTGAGCAAATAGTTCAAGAATTTCAGATTAATGGTCCTCAGAATAAAGAACTTGTGGATTTCAGGCAGAAACTAGTACTTGACGACTGATCTTTAGGCCCCTTAGGCGGCACTGCATTCAAAACAGACATGACTCTGTAGTGGAAGTCACTGCATTCAAAACAGACATGACTCTGTAGTGGAAGTCACTGCATAGGGTCGAAACCACTTCCAGAAACCACTGATGATGAACACAGTTTGTCGCTGTTTTCTCAAATGCTGAAAAGGAACTCATAAACATGATCCAGAAACACTGTCAACTAGAGCTGTGACGTTCATGAACGAACAAATCTATTGAGCGGCTCTTTAACTCGAACGATAGGAACCGATTCGTAGTTGCTTGCCGTTCTTTTTAATCATCCTCCAAGTGATTCTTTCCCAGATAAAATCAGTCAACCCCAGGCTGGCTTCTTAAAAATAAATTGATTCATATAAAAAGGAACATGTCTTTTGAACGACTCTTTAAAAGGAGCAGATCCACAATCTCCAGCTCCCTTCAAAGAGCCGTAAATCCCATCTCTATGGTCCACTTCTCTGGGGATGGTCCTATTTAAGAGGGAGAATCTGACAAATCAAAATGTGACATTCTTCTTGGGAACCCTTGTTAAAAAAAAAGGCATTCTGTTATTTGTTCTGTCCATGTGTACCATTTTGAAGGAAATAACCGAACCCTGCTGAAAAACTATTGAATGATACTATAACACTAACCCCAGATAATGAGCCTATAGTGGCCTGCAGCAGCAACCTTTATTGGTCATATTAATTGCCACTGAAGAAAAGTAGCTGTAAGGTGGGAAGGTCCCTCTTAGGACAGTGTGCTTGTAGGTGTGGGGTATGGACGGAGGAGACTTGGGTTCAACCTATCTTCCTACTTTCCATCCTTCCACACATCCATCCATTTGTGCTCTTCTGCCGATCTGGACTCAGGTTACAGTTGCAGCAGCAAGTCAACCCCTCTCCAGCAACATTCAACAGGTCTTCCTGGGGGGGGTTCCCTGACATTCCAAGACCAGATGGGACAAATGGGAGTTGATGATGGAATAGATATTCCATCAAACGCAAATCCAAACCCTGTTGGAACCAAAAGTCCTCTTCATGTACTTTGTGTAACTGATACTGATAAATAATGTCATGAACCATACCTGCCAACATATGATGTGGGTTGCCAGGTCACAAAAAGAGAAGCGTTGACATTTTATAATGTTATGAATGTGAGTGTTGATCTGATTATGGAGGACATGGCAACTTTGGTATGTGCAGAAAAATGCAAGCTATTTGTATCTGTTTGGGTGACATGGAATTTTTAGAATACAGTTGTTGGGCAGTGACTATCTCAGGATAATGAAAGGGGGGTTGCCAGGTATGCATGAACATCAATCCAAAACAGGTTGGATACTTCTGATCTGGGTCAATCACAATCTTGTATCTTAGCTAATCCAGTGCAAGTCATATTAGAGTAAATGTTAAATGTTACTATTCTAACTTCAATGTTAAATTTAAAAAATCTAAAAAAGGATTTAAAAAAAAAAAGAAGCAAGTTGGGTGTGCATCTTGATAGGTTGATGTTGTCTTAAAGTTGGGAAAGGAGGCTTATTATGATGCTAAATGTAGCTTCAATAGCTGATTGAGGCTATCTTGATTTGCTGTGCAGCACTTTGTAAACTCAGTTAAATGTTGAATTAAGTGGATTGGTGAATTGGATTACAGTCCTATAGGACCTAATAGAAGGATAGAACAACAACCTAAATGCATATTCTTCAAATGTATTGTCCAATAAGTCCCTTCAAACATTCTTCAACACTCTCCTTCCCCTGATTTTCCAAGACTTCTTTAAATCACGTCCACTCCTTCACCCTCATTGAAAAATCCACAACCCATGAATATGTAAATATCCTCAGTTCCAGAAGTTTTGCTCCTGGATACGAGATGTCTCCTTCTTCATTAAAAAGTTATAATAGGCAGGAAGTTCGTTTTCACAGAGTGTGCACAATTAGGCTTTAAGTTTTTAACCCGGCACTTCTGGAAGTTTCTTTATTGGAGCACGAGCGGCCGGTTGTGATGACACTAATCCTGATTGTCGGGACAGATTTCAACTTGGGTTCAGGCGGAGAAACTTCCCACTAAAGCAGAGCAGAGAAGCAAACTCTTTTAATATATGCATAGGAGGGAAACTTGATTTAATATTTAAGGATGCATTACTGCATACAGTTTCACCTCTGCAAAGAAGGTTATAATGAGGAACAACACACCTTGATATTCCTGTTTCTAGTAAACAAAAACTGCACATGGAAAATGAAGCTGTGAGATGTGTTGAAGGTGCCTTGGGGGTTTATGCCTAACCTTAACCTGCCGTCTGTAATCATCAAGTTTGTGGTTCATCACCACGACTGCGGTGTAATGTTTCAAAGTGTCGTCTTAATTTGTTGGATCTCACACTGTCAGCTGTCAGACACAAAATGCACTCCGGTGTTCTGGTTCAACTTGTGACCCCGTTAACTGGCAGCTACCAGCGTCTGCGGTTGGAAAGAGGATACGTTGCTGTCTGCGAATGTTCACTCTTTGATTGTTATTTCAAAATATGCTCACAAGAAACATCTTTAGAGTCTTGTTTGGGAAAAGTGAGATAACAATTGCGACATATTCAACATCTGCTGTCACCGCGACAACTACAGATGCATTCGGAAGATTGTCGACAGTTGACAGGGTCACAATTAGAACCATAACACCGGTGTCTCTTTGTCCCCCATTGCACTCATAGGCTTTGGTATGTGTCTTGTTCCTTTTGGGAGATTCCACCATTTTTCTTGTTGACCCCTGTCAGATCGTTGCTAATGTGCGTACATGGTTTGCAGCTAGCTGCTAAGCTAACTTATACATCTTTCAACGCCTTTCCTTGTCGGTTTGATTGTGACGTTTCACACCATACGTCATTTGAGTACTATGTTGTTGTTGCCTCAAATCAAGAAGTCAGTCTTCCATGTCTGATGCTAATCCAAATTAATGCTTCGTTTTTGCTGTTATCGCTAATGCGGCATTTGTTGTGCTTCCTTCTTCAGCTAGCTTGCTCTCCAATTCGCTATCATTTCGCCTCAGGGTGAGCGTGAGTGCCCCCAAGAGTGTTTCTGATTGTACATATCCAACATGTAATATTTGCATTACGTATTGCATTATGGGAAATCTGGCAAGCTAATCTTCGGAACCATCAAAATCTAGATTTTGCTAACTTCAGTTGGAGGGGGAGCGTTGGGCTAATTATTGCCGTAGTGTGTAACCTGCTGAAATCTGTGTTGTACACCATGTTTGTATTAAGGGGGGGCAGGGGTGGCTTATGCTTCCCCAGGGCCACCAATAGGTTTATTACGGCCATGGTAGAGGCGTGAGTTTGACTGCAGGGATCCCTTTTTCAGCTAGCTTGCTTTCCAATCGGCTATTCTTTCGCCTCAGTGCAAGCTGGAGTGTCCCTAAGGTTGTACATGTTACACATATGTAATATTGTGATGATGCCAGATTCTAGCGTATTGCATTATGGGAAATCTGGCAAGCTAATCTTTGGAGCCATCAAAAATCTGGGCTCACCATTGCCTGATTATCTTGTAGTGTGTAACCCGCTCAAATCTTTGTTGTGCACCATGTTTGTATTAAGGGGGGGCAGGGGTGGCTAATGCTTGCCCAGGGCCACCAGTAGGTTGAGTACGGCCATGGTAGAGGTGTGAGTTTGACTGCAGGGATCCAAATGGGATGTGATACAGCCTTTAGGAGATAGGTTGAGTCAAAGCAGCTCTGCTCAACCTTCTGTATTGTATATTTTCCAGAGATAAGTCACGTCTGTTTAATGCTGCCTCGCTCCGCCAGCAGACATGTTTACCTGACAAAACACCAGATACAAGTCGTGCAATATTAAAGCTAGCCCTCAGTCCTGCAGAGTATATCTGAAGCTCCACATTCCAGCGTGTCGGCTGTCTTGTTCTGTGACATTTCTGCAAAAAGACAGAGTGGAGAAACAAAAAAAAAAAGAAGCAGGGTTGGGGGAAGTTTTGATATAAAATTTATGCATGGATGTTGGGGAAAGACACAGAGTTAAACTGCCCGGTTTCTGTGAGCGGTTTGATGTGACATTCTCTCTCATCTGAAAAGGGAAAGGGAACAGCGGGTTGCTTCGGCTAGCCAGTGTGGTAGCAATGCGAATTATTATTCACAGATAAGGAGTTGTTTCCAACTGGGGCCGCCCATGCTGAAATATTTTTTAATGGCATTAAACACAAGAAAAACTTGAAACTGAAGGCGCTCAGGGTTAAAATGTTGCAGTTCTGCTGCACATGGCGGCACTTTGATTATAACAGCCTAATAAAAGCAGAGGCAGTGTGTTCTTCCATTCTTTAATTGGATGCAACAATTTCAGAATGTGGATGCTAACTTTGTACCTTACTTAGCCTGAATTGAAGTGTGTTTGGAGCATGAGTGACCCCAGCTAGCAGGGAATGTTCTCACCACATTGATTATGTTTCAAGACAATGTTCTTAGTGTAATATGCAAAGAACATCTTAAGGATGTTTATCAATTTAAATAATGTTCCTTTTTTTGTTAACTATTAATGCAAGAACATTTTGTCTTTAACATTCAAATGATGTTTTTATAATACTGTTTAGATAACAGACACAGTTTTGAGTGGAACATTCAAAGAACATCTTAAGGATGTTCCTTTTTTATTTTTAAAAAGCTTATAGTGTGTTACTCACGTTAAGTACGGCCATGGTAGAGGTGTGGTAACTTTTAATGAAAGAAGAACATTTTGTCTTTAACATTCAGAGGACAAGGTTGTGAATGTAATATTTAAAGAACATCTAAAAAATGTGTGTTGATTTAATTAATGTTCCTTTTTTTGTTAAGTATTAATGAAGAAGAACATTTTGTCTTTAACATTTACATGATGTTTTGATAATTTTCCTTAGATAACAGACAAGGTTTTGAGTGTAATATTTAAAGAACATCTAAAGGATGTTTATCAATTAAATTAATGTTCCTTTTTTGTTAACTTCTAATATTAAAATACATTTTTTTAAATTCAGATGATGTTTTGATAATATTCTTTACATAACTGACAAGATTTGAGTGTAATATTCAAAGAACATTTTAAGGATTTTTATAGATTTAATTAATGTTCCTTTTTTTGTTAAGTATTAATGAAGAAGAACATGTTGTCTTTAACATTTACATGATGTTTTGATAATATTCTTTACATAACTGACAAGATTTTGAGTGTAATATTCAAAGAACATCTTAAGGATGTTTATAAATTTAAATAATGTTCTTTTATTTTTCACATTTAATGAAATAAGAACATTTTGTCTTTAACATTCACAGGATGTTTTAGTCACAGACAAGGTTTTGAATGTAATATTTAAAGAACATCTAAAGGATGTTTATCAATTAAATGAATGTTCCTTTTTGTTAACTTCTAATATTAAAATACATTTTTTTAAATTCAGATGATGTTTTGATAATATTCTTTACATAACTGACCAGATTTTGAGTTTAATATTCAAAGAATATCTTAAGGATGTTTATAGATCTAAAAAATTTTCTTTTATTTTTCACATTTAATGAAATAAGAACATTTTGTCTTTTACATTCAAAGGATGTTTTAGTCACAGACAAGGTTTTGAATGTAATATTTAAAGAACATCTGAACAATTTGTATTAATTTAATTAATGTTCCTTTTTTTGTTAAGTATTGATGATAGAAGAACATTTTGTCTTTAACATTCAGATGATGTTTTGATAATATTCTTTATATAACTGACAAGATTTTGAGTTTAATATTCAAAGAACATCTTAAGGATGTTTATCGATTAAATAATGTTCCTTTTTTTTGTTAAGTTCTAATATTAAAATACATTTTTTTTAATTCAGATGATGTTTTTATAATATTCTTTACATAACTGGCAAGATTTTCAGTGTAATATTCAAAGACTATATTAAGGATGTTTACAGATTTAAATAATGTTCTTTTATTTTTCACATTTAATGAAATAAGAACATTTTGCCTTTAACATTCACAGGATGTTTTGATAACATTCTTTGGGTCACAGATTACTGAATGTTTTTAGAGTATGTTATCTGAGAACATTATGTGAACATAAAGAAAACTTTAAAGAACATTAGGGCATAATATTCAGCACTGTTGTCACTTAACATTTCATGAATGGAATTTAAGAGAATGTAACCAGAGGACATTCTTTGAACACAAAGCAAACTTCAGTACAGAAACATTCTCTGTAACATTAACAGAATGTTTTTAGAACTGAACATTGCTAGCTTGGATGCTGCTCCTCTTTGCCTCTAGAGTCCAGGATATAACAAGTTAAGAAAAGGTTTGAGGTCATGTTTTGAGTGATGTTTTCCTTTGGAGCCTTCATTTGAAATCAAATTATGAGCGAGTGACTTCAGTGGCAGGTGAACTGTTTACTCAAACTCTCATAAATAAAAAAGGGCCAAAGGCAGAATCTGTGGACTAGCCGCCAAGGCCACAAGTGAATTCAGACCCTCGTTTCTTTGTATTTTCCACCCGAGCGTTCACTTTATCTCAGCAACACACCACAAAGCGTGCTGCTAGGCGAGAAATAAACAGAATATGTGCATGGGGTCGCACTGTCAGAGGACGGCATGCTATTGTCTCGTCACTAGACTGAGGCACAGCTGCTTCCTGATCTGCATCTAGTTCTGTGCGGCTTCACCAATGGGACATCTGTATACTGCACCGAGCATGACATCAGCCAACACTGGCTCCACACAGCCTGAGGGGACCAAAATGTTGGCTTTGTGTTTTCTGGGAGGTTTGTTGGCTTCACATTCATTCGCCTTCATGTTCATATTCCTCCTTGTTTCTTCATCCCTCCCTTCTCTGATGCTAAAGTAACTCTCTTAGACTCACCAGCTTCCACCCGTGTGCATCACCACATTTGTTTTTCAAGTATTCGCAGCACCTGCTCTTAAAGGTTACATTCTCTGTCAAAAAGGCATTCGCCCGCCAGCAAACCTCTTTCTTGGAAAAACATTCTCCCTTCTGATTGAAGATCAAACCTGCTCCCAGGTTGGAGAGAAGTTGTGCGTGCAGTTTCTGAAGTAGGGCATACAGGAGCGGCGTTGATTGATTGAGGCTGCAGTTACGAGTTGCGAGGCGTTGTGTGAGAATTCGTTGTTGTTTCGTGGTTTTTTCTTGGTCTGAGGTGTTTGATGAAAAAAGGAAAAATGCTAATGATGCAACAGTAATTAGCGAAGATGCATTTAAGTACGGTTAATACACTTAGTGGAACCCATTCCATAAGAGTGGTGATGGTGTAAAGTGTTCATAATGAAATAGGTGTGTATGAAAGAACACCTGGAGGAACATCTACAAACTCATTAGGCTAATTAGCAACATGTGAGTGACATGGCTGGGTGAGGACTGCATGATGTTCCTCAGCATGACAATGCAATGAAAGCGGGGGTTTAATCATCTTTAGACATTAAGAAAAGACATGACTCTGTAGTGGAAGTCACTGCATGGGCCTAACATTGACCTCTAACACTCTCTGCAAAGACAGTTCTGACACTTGTAACATGCAAAGAGCATATGTGTGTGTATGTGTGTAAAAAAAAATATATATATATGTGTGAATGTAAATATATATATATATATATATATCTGGTGTATGTATATATATGTGTGTATTTTCATATATATGTGTGATATATGTATGTATATATATAAACACACAAAAACATATACTGCATATGTGTCTATATACACACATATATATACATAAATACACATATATACATATACATACATATATATTGTGTGTATATTTAAACATACATACACATATATACATAGACATGCACATACATATACTGTATGTATATATAAACATATACTTACACATATATACATATCCATACACATATATCCATATCCATACACATACACATACATAAATACTGTATGTATATTTAAACATATACACACACATATATACAAAGACATGCACATACATATACATATACTGTATGTATATATAAACATATACTTACACATATATACATATCCATACACATATATCCATATCCATACATATATACTGTATGTTTATTTAAACATATACACACACATATATACATAGACATGCACATACATATACTGTATGTATATATAAACATACATACACATATATACATACACATACACATACATATATACTGTATGTATATTTAAACATATACACACACATATATACATAGACATGCACATACATATACTGTATGTATATATAAACATATACATACACATATATACATACCCATACACATATATCCATATCCATACACATACATGTATACTGTATGTATATTTAAACATATACACACACATATATACATAGACATTCACATACATATACTGTATGTATATTTAAACATATACATACACATATATACATATCCATACACACACATATATACATGTGTGTATATGTATAAACATAAATACACCTATATAAACATATACATACACACATATGTATGTATACATATATGTACAGTACATACACATATGTATACATATATGTACGTATCAAAGAAGTGTGTTAATAGACAGTGGTGTTTTTTGGAGGTGATTTCAGGTCCATGCAGTGGTTTCCACTACAGTCTTATTAATCCAGTGCCTCCTGAGGGTCCAAAGACCAGGGCCATCCAGTCTTGGTTTCAGTCTTGCATCCTTTGCTTCTAAGAAGAGAAGAAAACCCAGTCCTGTTTTGAACCCAACATCCAGCTGCAACACAGATCGGTCTTGCAGGATCATAGAGAAGAAGACAAATGTTTTGTAAAGGGTTAAAGGAGGCCCTTCAGAAATCTGCCCCCACACAGACGACAACATCTCAGCCTTGGATGTTCTGCTTTTATAGCAAGCGATGTCTGGGGAGCGCGTTTAAACCCCCGCCACACAAACGAACACCCAATTGCCAAAAATGGAAACAGACGTGATTCCTGAGGCTCACCACTTCAACAACACTTTCCACCGCGCTCTCCAAAACCATTCATCCCCCTCTCACAGTCACAGACTGGAAGCCGTATGTTCAACAGGCCTTACCCTCTCGTCCCCCCCCTAAATCTATTCATCGCCACTCAGCATGTAAAAAGTCACCGAATCTGGCTTTTTCAAGGGGTCCCAGAGCGGCGCCCTGTTGTACATCTGATCCTCTTTTGTACTGTCGCAGGAGAGGAGGACTGAGGGGCGAGCAGACAACAATGCGGTGAAAGTAGAGGATACGTTACATCGCGAGGGGGTAATTGGAGGGCTGTAATGGATCCGCAGAGGTCCAGAATGGCAAATATTAGAAACTGCCTGTTTGGCGAATGCATGGGGGGAATTCGCAAAGGTCACACCCGGTCACTTGCAGCGAGCGCTTATCAGCTATCTGGAGACGCTATCTGTCACGCAACTGGATAGACAGGAGTCCTCTTTGACTCAGATGGCGTATGTGTCACTCAACAGGCATGCCTTTATGTACCGCCGCTGCTCTCGCTCACTGTCATGCTGTCACTCCACATTAGACGACTCCAGATTTCCTTTCCTCGGAACACTTTTCCCTTCATTCCTCTCCCTGCGTAACACGACCCCCTCGCTATTGTCCCCTCACGTACATGATGTCGCAGACGGCGCAATTCAAGTGTCATGCATCGCCCTCCGCTTTGATCAGACGTGGTTATTGTGTGCGCCGCCGAGACACAGTCTGGAATCGCCTCCTGATATGCCCCCACCCCCTCTCCCTCCCTGCTCCTGGTAAAGTGAGATGTGAGCCCCCTCTGTGCTCCCTCACACACACAGGGGGCTTTTGTGCGCAATACTTGGAGAAAGCGCATCAGCATGCTTTGCTAGCTTGCACACTAATGCAGAGAGGTGGCCCTGTAATAGCCGGGGTGCATTCAGAGTCACTCTCCCACAGATTTTTGCAGGGGCGTCCTATATGGTGGCGGGGGAAAACCCTTGGATGACCTACAAAGACCGCCCATATCTTATTTCCTGCGCCACTAACGCATAGAAACACGTAGCGGCCAATTCAATTAATGCATTTTGAGAACCAGCCACTCCAACTCTCATCAACAAAAGCCTAATTATCTTTTCTCCATCGTCACTTGGCAGCGAAAAGAGGAATCCCACTGCTGCAACACTCTTTCATTATGCTGCGTTTATTTGTTTTGCAAAAGCAAGAAGTGTCAGTTTGTCTTTTTTTTCTTATTTGGAGCTGAAAAAAACATCCTGCATTTGATTAAAAGAGAAAAAGACAGTCGGGAGAGATTGAAGGAGAGAAGCCTGAGTGATTCAAATGAGCGCTTTGGATATGCCCGGGGTTTAAGAGCCCTAAGAAATACAGCCAAAATGAAACAGGCAGCAGAGCACAGAGAGAAGGCTCCCATCCACAACACTGTTATTTCCCAGCAGTCGTATTCAGAGCGGCACATTTCCAAAAACAGAACAAGAAAACTTTCCTAAACTATTAAGAGCCACTGAATAGAAAGGGATGTGATTATAAATGCGTTTTAACTGATTCTGAAAAATTGCGCCTGCAGCGCGTGAAATGAAGAAGTATGTGTTCAATGTCATTTTTCCTCACATTGAACCCCGATCACTCTCGGCGTGATGAATCTTTACAGAGTAAGCAGCTTAATCCTCCTCATTTAATATCCCCGCTAAAGCTCATAAAAGCAATTTAAGTGATGAGAGATCCCGCCTGGAAAAAAACAGACGATGCGCTTTCTCTTTCTCTTTATCTTCCGGTATCATTACTTGACATAACAGATTACAACCCTGTGATCTTAAAAGTTTCAGAAGCACAGAAGGCAGGCCGGATGTAATGAGGGTGAATAAAGGATGAAGCAAAACATCTCCATGTGTCCTGAGCATATGCCCGCAGAAACTCGCCCCACATTCCTGCAGAATCGCTGCGAGGGGAGGAGGGAGGCAGAGGTAGAAAAACACCGAGCAGGCAACCAAAACATCTGTGCTTAACCTGGGATTGACCCAACAATCTCAGGGTAGGAGGCACAGACAGCAGATTTGCAAAGTGATAGGTACCAGAGGATTAGAGAAAGTGCTCAGGATGGCATGAGCTTTAAACTTTAAGTGGCCACCCCAAAATCCCACCCTATGATTGGCCATTCGCCCAATCAGAGGCGGGACTTGTGCAACGATCTTTTTGTACCATGTTGCAACAGACCTCCAGTAGTTTTCATTGCATTTCAATGATGCGTATTCTCTTCAGTTGGTACTCTTAATTGTTGAAAACACCACAAACTGCTCTGTGGTGCAGTTTGTGGCGCATTTAACATTTTGCGCTTGTTTTGTGTATTAGAGGATGCAATTTCCGCTCATTTGCACACGTTCAGTGGACACGAAAGAAGTGCAATTATTTTCCTGAATCAGGCCCTAAGAATGAAAAACTTAACGTCTGCTAAGAGTTTGTGTTAAATGCGCCGTGCATAGTTACGTTAAAAATTGTACGTCCAAATTTAGCATCATGACTCATATCAATGTGTGCAAGCAACTGGGTGCAGTTTGTGGTGCAATTTAACATTTTGCGCTTGTTTCGTGTATGAGAGGATGCAATTTCCGCTCATTTGCACATGTTCAGTGGACGCAAAAGAAGTGCAATTCCTTTCGTGAATCAGTCCCTAAGAATGAAAAACTTAACGTCTGCTAAGAGTTTGTGTTAAATGCGCCGTGCATAGTTACGGTAAAAATTGTAAGTCCAAATTTAGCATCATGACTCATATCAATGTGTGCAAGCAACTGGGCGCAGTTTGTGGTGCATTTAACATTTTGCGCTTGTTTTGTGTATGAGAGGATGCAATTTCCGCTCATTTGCACATGTTCAGTGGACGCAAAAGAAGAGCAATTCATTTCGTGAATCAGTCCCTAAGAATGAAAAACTTAACGTCTGCTAAGAGTTTGTGTTAAATGCGCCGTGCATAGTTACGGTAAAAATTGTACGTCCAAATAAAGCATCATGGCTCATATCAATGTGTGCAAGCAACTGGGTGCAGTTTGTGGTGCAATTTAACATTTTGCGCTTGTTTTGTGTATGAGAGGATGCAATTTCCGCTCATTTGCACATGTTCAGTGGACGCAAAAGAAGTGCAATTCCTTTCGTGAATCAGTCCCTAAGAATGAAAAACTTAACGTCTGCTAAGAGTTTGTGTTAAATGCGCCGTGCATAGTTACGGTAAAAATTGTACGTCCGAATAAAGCATCATGACTCATATCAATGTGTGCAAGCAACTGGGCGCAGTTTATGGTGCATTTTAACATTTTGCGCTTGTTTTGTGTATTAGAGGATGCTATCTCTGCTCATTTGCATATGTTCAACAGATGCGAGAGAAGCGCAATTCCTTTAATGAATCAGGCCATGAGAATGAAATACTTAATGTATGCTAAGAGTTTCTGTTAAATGCGCCGCAGTGATTATAAGCAGTGTACGCCAAAAATATGTTGTTCCAAATATTGCATCTTGAGTGCTATATATGTGTGATAGTAATAGTGGTGCAGTTTGTGGCGCATTTGGTGCTTGTTTTTGCAATTTCCTTTCGTGAATCAGACCCTAAGAATTAAACACTTAACATCTGCTAAGAGTTAATGTTAAATGCGCCATGCATTGGTTCATTAAAAATTGTATATCCAAATGATGCATCACAACCCATATAAATGTGTGTTTGCAACAGTTTGTGGTGCAGTTTGTGATGCAGTTTGTGGTGCATTTTGTGGTGCATTTTGTGGTGCAGTTTGTGGTGCAGTTTGTGGTGCAGTTTGTGGTGCAGTTTGTGCTGCATTTTGTGGTGCAGTTTGTGGTGCATTTTGTGGTGCAATTTGTGGTGCAGTTTGTGGTGCAGTTTGTGGTGCATTTTGTGGTGCAGTTTGTGGTGCAGTTTGTGGTGCATTTTGTGGTGCAGTTTGTGCTGCAGTTTGTGCTGCATTTTGTGGTGCATTTTGTGGTGCAGTTTGTGGTGCAGTTTGTGGTGCATTTTGTGGTGCAGTTTGTGGTGCAGTTTGTGGTGCATTTTGTGGTGCCTTTTTATTGTGCAGTTTGTGGTGCATTTTGTGGTGCAGTTTGTGCTGCATTTTGTGGTGCATTTTGTGGTGCATTTTGCAGTGCATTTTGTGGTGCAGTTTGTGGTGCATTTTGCGGTGCAGTTTGTGGTGCAGTTTGTGGTGCATTTTGCGGTGCAGTTTGTGGTGCATTTTGTGGTGCATTTTGCGCGTATGATATTTCCGCTTGTTTGCAGATATTCAGCCGGTGCAAAAGCAATGCAATTCCTTTTGTAAATCAGGCCCTGAGAATGAAATACTACCAATGCGCTGCAGTGGTTATAAGCATTATTGCGCTTACATTTTCATCACAATGACACCAAGTAGAGATAAAATATTCGTACATAACGTCTGTTAATATTAATTTGAAATTACATTGTGATTTTTAATAGCTTGTTTTGCATATATCTAATAAAGTGCATAAAACTTTACTGCTAAACAGTCGCTATTTTGTGCATTTTCTTGCATTTTCATCCTTATTAATCCACTCTGGTTCTGGGGAAAGTTGTCACAATTCACCACTTGAAAGCCGATTGTCTTTAAGTGGTAGAAAATATTAAATGAGGTCAGACTAAGACAGTGTGAGTGAAAGAATAAGGACATAATTTGAATTTCAAAAGCGCAAAAATCTGCTGATTAAAATGACAATATTTGATCAAAGTAATTACATCAGTCGCAAGTTGGTGTGCTGATTATTTGTCCGAACATGCCTCAATCAGCGACGCGCCTGATTTATTCCACATTCAATCAAATATTCATTCAACTTATTAGAGTGTCTCTGCACAGCTAATTTCTCAAAGTCATGTTATGTCATCTTCATGATTCTGAAAGCACCAACAGGAGACGTGCGAAGTCAATGAGGTTTATTAGAGGCGTCACGTTCGGTCACCTGTGGGTGAATCCCATTGAAGCGAATGGAAATCTGCGTTAATGAAGCCGTTTGAAGTGATAATCACTCCTGCATAATCCCTCCGCTTTTTGGGACGTCGCCGTGTAGTCTGGATGATGACACAATAGAGAGGCGAGGATAACATCTCCATATGGTCCCTTTTATACAAAAGCCTGAATGGATTAACCCAGGTTAATAGAGATGCAGAACAGACACGTGTAAGGCTAATGCAGCTAACAGCAGGCGTGTAATCCGTCACAAACTGCAGGCACCTTGTGGGAGAATTGACTCATTAGCATGTAAGATTAAACACCTCGGATTCGTGGTCGACTGCATCAATCACACGCGGCGAAGGATTTAACGCCGTGCCCCTTAAGTGAATGATAACCTTTCCTATCAGAACACTGATCTCTGCCAACAACAACAAGACATTCAGTCTGAACCTGTTGTTGCAGCTTGGGAACCTTAGCTTGCCAACTCCTGAGCTCATGGGGTACACCGGCCAAAAACTCGATTTGCACCGTCAAACAGGTGTCATGGATTTTATTAGCTTAGCACAGATAAGCCCATCAAAAACAACAAACTCCATCCAGCTCTGCTATTTTTCTAAATGCTCTTTTACTTATTCGACATAAATTTTAAACGGCACTCACCGACTTGGAAAGTGGGAGCACTCAGCAGTTTGGCAGCACGTCCGGATTCTGTTTAAATAGATTGTATTTACACTCCTGCAACCTTTTCCAGATCGACTCCTGATGTTTTCAATAGATCTCCAAAGTGTGAGCTGACATTTTAGATTTGAATGGATGTAGGACTTAATTACCCAGCAGTCACGCAGCCTAATGCATTGTCAGCAATTCCTGGCAGGACTGCAGATCTTGATTATCCATATAGCAGCTCTGTGAGGCTGTGTTTGCACTCAGTAGTGAGGTGTGAGCAAAAATGTTAAATTTGTAGTCCTGATTCATCTATCATGTTGGGATGCTAATATCTGCCACTTATCCAGAAAGATAGCAGGAATGTATGATGGGGGCTGACATAAATTTGAGTTTTGAGAATAAAATTGTAAATTCTAGAATAAAGTTGTGAATTTACAAGTAACTGTGGGCAATGCATAAGAAAAAGTTGTATTGACAAGAATAAAATAATAGACTTGCAAAGTCGAATATAATTATAAGAGTTAGAAATAACCAAACAACCAAAAAAGTTGCACATTTACAAGAACATTTGTGTTAAATTTCAATGTTAATGTAGGGAATGAACAAGAAAAATATGTATCTACAAGAATGAAATAATACATTTGAGAAGTTAAAAGTTATTTTTAAAAAGTTATAAATTACCAACAAAAAAGTAGCAAATTCACAAAATAGTTGTAAATTTCTCAAAAAATAAGTCGTAAATTTACAAAGAATACATTTTAAAACCTGTTGTTATGAATTAAATGAAAAATGTAATTAATTATGGGAAATTGCAAAGTCAAATATAATTATAAGAGGTAGAAATAACCAAACAACAAATAAAGTTGCAAATTTATCAGAAAAGTTGTAAATTTACAAGAAAATTTGTATTGAATTTCAAAGAAAAATGCACAAGAAAAATATGTATCTACAAGAATGAAATAATACATTTGAGAAGTTAAAAGTTATTTTAAAAAAGTTATAAATTACCAACAAAAAAGTAGCAAATTCACAAAATAGTTGTACATTTCTCAAAAAATAAGTCGTAAATTTACAAAGAATAAATTTTAAAACCTGTTGTTATGATTTAAATGAAAAATTTAATTAATTATGGGAAAATACAAAGTCAAATATAATTATAAGAGTTAGAAATAACCAAAGAACAAATAAAGTTGCAAATTTATCAGAAAAGTTGTAAATTTAAAAAGAAATAAGTTGTTAAATTTACAAGGAAATTTGTATTAAATTTCAAAGAAAAATGCAAAAGAAAAATATGTATCTACAAGAATGAAATAATACATTTGAGAAGTTAAAAGTTATTTAAAAAAAGTTATAAATTACCAACAAAAAAGTAACAAATTCACAAAATAGCTGTACATTTCTCAAAAAATAAGTCGTAAATTTACAAAGAATACATTTTAAAACCTGTTGTTATGAATTAAATGAAAAATGTAATTAATTATGGGAAAATACAATGAAAAAAGTTGTAATTTTACAAGGAAAAAGCTGTTAATTAACAAGATATAGTTGTACATTTCCAATAAAAAAGTTTAAATGTATTATTTAATTCTACAGTAACACATTTGAAAATTTACAAGAAAACAAGAAGTCTTAAATTCATGTAAAAAAAAGTTAATTATGAAGATTAAAATTGTCAATTTCTCAGAAAGTCATCATTTTAGGACATAAAGTTACACATTGCTAGCAACAAATTTGTAATCAGTCCCAAACCATTTATGTACCACAATGTTAATGCAATTCTGCTGTAAAGATGAACATTTTAACATGGGTGTTAATGGGGATTCTTTGGCTTTTGGAACCAGCCTCAAGTGGACACTCAAGGAACTGCAGATTTTTTAAACTTCATCTTTCATTTTGCTTTTCGCCACCAGAGTTTGTCGCTTGGAGGTGGAGTAAAAACAGCAGAAGAAAAAACATTGGCTCAAGACAGGGAGGTTTTGACCCCCACGTCTATCGGCTGTATTTCAGATATCCATTGGCACCACCCAATGCTTTAAGTGGAAGAGAAGAAGTCCTGGTCCCTGTGCTCGCTTGTTGGCGTGTGTATCGTGCCGCCAATTTCAGTAAATCATCACTACTACATTTTTCATTTCTACAGTAAGTAAAAGATAATAAAAAATTCAAGAATACCTGAGTCATCATCCCGCTCTGCTTCAGTTCACGTCCTCTTAATGCTGCTTTGGAGCCAGGCCAGCATCACTGTCAACTTCTTTTTACTCTGATTTCCCTTGTTTATCCAAAACTGGAGAGACTTCAGAGTTAGCATTAATGTCAGGTCACTCTAGCAACAGCAGTGTCATGTAATTCCAGTGAAAGTACACTAGGTAAACCGAGTGCACCATGGGTAATATATATTGTGAAAGGAGAGGACAGGAAAATGGTATTAGAAGCTGGTACCCCATAAAAATCCTAGTGAGCCAAGGGGTTACGGAAGTGTGTACCAGCCCACTTAAAGCAATAGCAACACCAGATATTGAGATTGATCCTCTGGAGACCATGAATATTGGTACAACATGTGACAGTCTCACTTGTCAATGTCCAAGTACTTCAAAGTGAACATTGTTAAAATGCCAGTAGTGCAAGATAGGAAGCTGGGGGATCAACCCAATATTTGGGGTTCATCCTCTGGGTACTCATAAAATCCATATAACAAGAATTGCAGTCTGTATAAGAGTCGATGCAAAGTTTGACAAATACAACACACATATTCCAAACTGGTGTTCGGTGCCAGAGGAAAATCTTGTCGGACTACCAAGTTCAGAAGACTCATCCTCTGGGGACCATGAATATGTCCTTTTAATACCTTTAAGTCGATTACTGACTGAAAAATGACAGGTTACATTATGGTATGCTGGTAGTGTAAAATAGAAAGCCTGGGGACCAACCTAATATTTGGGGTTCATCCTCTGGGTACTCAAAAGTCCATGTTAAAAGAGTTGAAGTCAATATAAGAGTTGATGCCAAGTTTGACCAGATACCACATATTCCAAACTCATGATGGTGCTGAAGGAAAATCTTGGAGGATTGCCAAGTTCAGAAGACTCATCCTCTGGGGACCATGAATATGTCCTTTTAATACCTTTTAAGTCGATACTGGCCGAAAAATGACAGTCTTAAGAATCTGAATCTCTCTCCCAAGAGAAGAGAAGAAAGGCTCACTTCCTTTGTGGAGCGCTTCCTCAGTGGTGATTAAGAGGCCGCTCTGTCAGATTTGTCACTTTCTTTTTACTGTACGTTTTGAGAACGCTCCGCTCGTGTCCTTTTTATAGAACACATTTACCACATTTTCTCAGCTGAGGAGGACTGAGCCCGTCCTTTTTTATTCCAGCTCCGTATTGTGATTCCCAGCTCATGAGACGGCTGTTATTTTGACAGAAACATATTGCCTCTGCTTGTTCTAACAACATTGCTGTTGAAATTGTATGGATTTGCTGCCATGTCCTTCCTTTTTGTTCCAATTATAGTCAGTTCATAGGGAAAGGGAAAAGTTTATTGGAACCATAATGCCAATATTCTGCTGACAAGGGCTGCTCAGGCTTCTCCTTGGTTTAAGGGTGGGGTAACTACAAAGGAAAATATTGGATTCCCAGAGTGTTGTGCGTCTCTTGACGGCGTTTTAGAGAAAGCAGTTACCCTCCTGACTTTCAGCGTTATTTGAGTGCTCCCCTGCTCCCAGAACTGCAATATTTATGTACTCAACGTTTGTCTACAGATGAAATGTGTTATCGAATGCTTCCTCATCCTCTTCTGCAAACATCCCAAACTCTGGATGTTTTAATTAGCAGCTCAAATGTACTTTCTTTGTGCAAATCGTCACTTGATAAATGACACAAACTTCACCGTGTGAATGAGCTCGAGCGAGGCCAAAAACAATTAGCACCCGCTGGGTTTGCCACAGCTGACATTGCATTAATTCTTACTTCGTTATTATTATTTTTTATAACACATCATAAAAAACTTCCACCTCATTAATTATTGGAGAATTGGAGTGATTAGTTTGCAATTTAGTTCACTCTAGTTGTGCCCAAGAATGGAAACTGAGTCAGTGGGGTGTTGGAGAATTAACTCAAATGGTGATGCCAGTTAGCAGAATTAATGGCTAGATTTAAAACATGACTGAGCATTGAATACATTTAATATGTTGGGCATCTTTTCTTCTGTTTCTCAATATATTCTTCGTTGGGATGTTAGATATTGTAAGCTTAAAATACATTACTGCAGTTCTAAAGCCTGACGTGGGGAGAGCACACCTCTCCTCTCTTTCATGTGAGTACATGAAAAGCCAAGGCAGGACCACTCTCATCGTAGTTCCTCATTATTTGCATGCACTAAGTTATATTTGACGGTACGGCTCTCTTCTTGGAGACCCCTGCCCTTCTGAGTACCTACGTGGAATGCCAAAACCCGAAGTGGGGAGAGCACACCTCCTCTCTCTTTCATGTGCAAACACTAAAAGCCAAAGCATGACCACTGTCATCAAAATAATCAATTATTTGCATGCAACAAGTTCTGTTTGGTGGTATGGCTCTGTTCTGGTAGCCCCTTGCCCTTCCACGTGCCTAAATGGAGATGTGGGGGGAGCACACTTCCTCTCTGTTTCATGTACATACAAGAAAAGCAAAGGCAGCGTGCAATATGTTAGTTTTGGCTGTATGGCTCTGTTCTTGGAGCCCTCTGCCCTTCCATGTTCTGATGTGGAACAAAAACCCTTGGGCGGGGAGAGCACACCTCCCCTCTTTTTCATGTGCAAACATGAAAAATCAAGGCAGGGCCACTCTCAACAAAAGAACTAATTATTTGCATGCAACAAGTTATATTTGGTGGTACGGCCTGGTTCTTGGAGCCCCCTGCCCTTTCACGTACCTACATGGAATGCCAAAGCATGAGGCAGGGAGAGCACACCTCCCCTCTCTTTCATGTGCATAAACGAAAAGCCAAGGCAAGTCCACTACCATCAAATTCATTATTTGCATTCATAAAGATAGATTTGGCCGTATGGCTCTGTTCTAAGCTCCCTGCCCTTCCATGCGCCTAAATGGAATGCCATAGCCTGAGGTGGGGAGAGCACACTTTGTCTCTGTTTTGTGTACATACAAGAAAAGCCAAGGTAGGACCACTCTCATCAAAACAACTAATTATTTGCATGCAACAAGTTATATTTGGTGGTACGGCCCGATTCTTGGAGTCCCCTGCCCTTCCACGTACCCACATGGAATGCCAAAGCATCAGGCAGGGAAAGCACACCTCCTGTCTCTTTTATGTGCATACATGAAAAGCCAAGGCAGGACCACTCTCATCAAATTAATTACTATAAGTGTGCAGTACGTTATTTTTGGTGATACGGCCCCCTGCCCTTCCACGTACCTGCATGGAATGCCAAAGCCTAATGTGGGGAGAGCACACCTCCCCTCTCTTTCATTTGCCAAGGCAGGGCCATTCTCATTAAATTAATTCATTATTTGCATGCAATAAGTTATATTTGGCAGCACTGCTCTGTCCTGGGAGCTCCCTGCCCTTCCTCCTGCCTATGTGGAATGCCAAAGCCTGAGATGAGGATAGCACAACCTGCTTCTCTTTTATGTGCATACATGAAAAGCCAAGGAAGGACCACCCACATCAACATAATTCTTATTTTTGTGATATGGATGTGTCCTTGGAGCTCCCTGCCCTTCCTCCAGCCTACGTGGAATGCCAAAGCCTGAGATGGGGATAGCACACCTCCTTTCTCTTTCATGTACATACAAAAAAAAGCCACGGCAGGACCACTCCCATTGATCTTTAACTAATTATATGCATGCAATAAGTTATATTTGGTAGTTCTGAGAGCTCCCACCTGCCTCTAGTGAATGCCAAAGCCAAGGCAGGGAGAGCAGAAGCAAATACCCCTGGGACATGTGTTCATAAATGTCTAACATCTTTAATTGGTGCGGCCCTGATCTTTAGCAGTCTTTAGAATCAGGCTTTGCTGACTTTAGTTGGAAGGGGGGCGAATCAGGCGTTCCTGGTCTACCTGCTGAACATTATTGTAAGTGAGAGCATTAACATTGTCTCGTAAGCTCTTTGAAATGACTCACAGCCCGAATACAACATCACAACAAGCACGTCTCACTCCAGCTCGTATATCTTCTCCTGCGTTGCAGTGTTGTGTCAGTGAAACAAGCCTCCACGAGCCCGGCTTGATTTCCCCAAATCTTTTCCCATTCTTGTTTCTGTCAGCGTGATTCATATGCATCGGCGCTTTGATCTGGGATTACACTACAGTGATAAAGATTCACATGCCCTCCTTGTCGACAGAGCTGGGAATAGGGTTTGAAGATGGTAGGCCAGGACTCAGCCCCCCTGTGGAGGAAAGCACCAATTCATCACCGAGGAGGGGTGGCTGGGAAAACACAGGAAATGTAAATATCCTCATTTAACATGTTTTTTTTTTTTTTTTTTCACCATTCCCTGCAACTTAAGAATCTCTCGTTTGCATGTCGCTCTGTCATTCCCGTGCATTAATTATAATATCTGGCGCAGATATACACGTCTTTCATTAACAGGCTGTGCTCCAGAAGCCGTCCTCCTGAGCATATGTCTGTAATGAACACAGCCACGGTCCCAGCAGAGCACTGGCAGCCTCAGCCGAGTGAAAGAGATGCACCAATTAAACAGAAGGATATCAATTTGACATATTATGAAGAAAGACAGGAAACCATAACACAGTCCTGTACTGTACTGGTTTAATATCACATCTCTGTGGGTTGCACTTGAGCACAGTGAGGCACTTCCAAGTGTCCTTTCTTCCTTCCCTCCTCCCTCTATAGCTACAAATCCCATGTTGTGTATATTAACACCTCCTGTTGTTCCTGTGCACACGAGAACCTCCACTCCTCCCTGTGGCGTCTCTGGTTACGTGTGGCGGCTGTATGTTGATGGATCCTCGCTCTGCCGCCTCCTGGCTCCTGCAGGTTCCGGCTATTAAAAAAAAGCATTACACATCTGCGGCTGAGCTGCTGATATACAGTGGGGAAACAAGTATTTATATATATGGCCAACACAGAGTTTCAGCTTCCTCCAAAGATTTTCTACTGGGCTAGGCCACTCCAGGACCTTGGAATGCTTCTTACAGAGCCACTCCTTAGATGCCCTGGCTGTGTGTTACAGGTCATTGTCATAATGGAAGACCCAGCTACAACCCATCTTCAATGTTCTTGCTGTTGCCTAAAATCTTGCAATGCATGCCCCCCATCCATCCTCCCCTCAATACGGTGCAGTCGCCCTGCCCCCTTTGCAGAAAAGCACCCCCAAAGCATGATGTTTCCACCCCCATGCTTCACGGTTGGGATGGTGTTCTTCTTCCTCCAAACACAACAAGTGGAGTTTAACCAAAAAACCCCCCTTTTGGTCTCATTTGGACCACATGACCTTCTCCCATCCCGGTGGCCTTTGGCAAACTTCAGACAGGTCTCTGGCTTGAGCAGGGGAACCTTGCGCCCGCTGCAGGATTTAAATCCATGACGGCGTAGTGTGTTACTAATTAACCTTTGAGACTGTGGTCCCAGCTCTCTTCAGGTCATTGACCAGGTCCTCCTGTGTAGTCCTGGGCTGATCCTTCACTTTCTCATGATCACTAATACTCCACAAGGTGAGATCTTGCATGGAGCCCCAGACCGGGAGAGATTGACAGTCATCTTGAGTTGTTGCCTTCTCACCAAGCTGCTTGCCTATCATCCTGTAGCCCATCCCAGCCTTGTGCAGGTCTACAATTGTGTCCCTGGTGTCCTTAGACAGCTCTTTGGTCTTGCCCATGGTGGAGAGGTTGGAGTCTGATTGGTTGAGTGTGTGGCAGGTGTCTTTTATCCAGTTCAAACAGGTGCAATTAATACAAGTAATGAGTGGAGAACAGGAGGGATTCTTGCAGGTCTGTGAGAGCCAGAATTCTCAAATACTTATTTCATGCAACAAAATGCAAATTATTTAACAATCATACAGTGTGATTTTCTGGGATTTGTTGTGTGTTTTTTCCTCCTCCCAGCCAACCTTGTGCCTCGCTCTCTTACCCACGGCTGTGTTAATATAGATTTCCACTTCCCGGCGAACGCTCAAGGGGACTCGCACGGAGACAAACGGACTCCATATGGCTTCTATACAATGCTACCTCATGTGCGAAATCACGCCTGAGAGCGCCCCTCCGTCCTCTTGCTCTCGTGAACCCTGCTGATTGAGGTCGGAAGTGACATATTGTCTCTATAACATCCCCATTGGTGGTCTCAACGGGGCGGCTTGCACACATCCTGGGTCGTGGTTTCTGATGCTTTCAGGTCATTATCGGTCGCGTGGAACACCTGCCGCTGGGTGGGCTCAGCTCGCCCAGGTGTAAAACAGCCGACCTTTGACCTCTTGGAGTCACACTAAGACCCTTGAGGGGTTTAATCACAACAAAAGGAGAGGAAAAAAAAAAAGAAGAAGGGAGGGGGGGGGATTCATCTGCGCTTGAAACCCTATAAGCATAAATATCTCCCTCGGCCAGGAAAGGATTCATTTGCTCTTTTGCTGACTGGTAAAGCTTTGGTTTCCCCGCGTGGAGAACCTGAGGTGAAATCCCGCCTCTTGCATAAGCAGATCTTTAAAGAGGATTTTTTTTTTTTGCTTTAAAGAGCTTCAAAGTGTGCCCGCTGATCAGAGCAGGAGTGCTGTTCTTTAAGATCATTATGTCAAACCCTGCTCTCCACAAACGTGCACTTGATCGCCATATCAGAGTGTTAAATCTGAGCACATGGCGTCCAAGTCTCCCTGCTAATCAAGTATGCGTCTTGATTCTTCCTCAGAGAGGCAGCAACCAGATTTTGATAAACATAAATACACAAAAAAGTTAATCTTTTGATGGGGGGGAAAAAAAACAGATTATTTTTTCCTCCAAACAGGACAGTTTTAAACCTCACAGGATCATCTTTATCTTGAGTCGTTGGAGGGAGTAGTGTGCACTCTTTGCACCTCACATGAACTTCTATAGTTAAAAATCCTCAGGGAAATCTAAGGGCAGGAGCTCCAATCCACCCAGCCTCTGAATGCTAATTTGGGAGGCAAGTCGAAACATATTTCACTCCATTTCCACCCCTTGAATGCCAGGTGCTCAAGCGCTCTGATGACTCAGCGGTGAACGCACAACAAATCTTTATCCAGTAAATCTGATCACATGAAAGAAGCCATTTTTTAAAGATATTCCCCGCCATGAGCCGGTCTCATGATTAATCATGTTGCGCCCGTATTCCTGACACAAACGCAACCTAACGTGGTCACAATGCGCCATCCGAGGGAGCAGTAATAGCTCAGGGACTGTTAGTCTCCAAGGTTTGATGCCTGGCACAAATCGTCTCATGATCCTCATATGGGTTCTGATGGTTTGCTTGCTGCTGCTGCTGCTGCTGCTGCAGCCTCAGGGCATTCCTGTTTGGTTCCTGTTACATAAATAACAGTGGTTGCACACAGGTTACAGTAAGTGTGATTACCGACTATTACTCGTGCTGACGTGACTTCTTGGTAAACAGGATGTTTCTGAGGCAGAGACCGGAGCTTGTTGCGATAACAAACATCGCTGATGCTCACTCAGAGATGATTAATTCATAACATCAGGCTCAGGAGTCGCTTTGTGAAGCACCTGCTGCAGCACCAACACCAACAATAACTAAACCCCTCTAGACGAACGTGTTGATATACTTGATTAAATGTCTGCATTTAGTGGAAACACTCCTGCTTGTTTTGGCCGTGCATAAATCGTCTTCTTTGTGAAGTCTGAAGGTGATCTCTTTTCATTAGTGCGCAAGATAATAACCGCACATATCCAGTGTTGGGATAAGATTGTATCTTGAGTGCACAGGCGTATTGCTTTGCAAAACAAAGAGCTTGTGTGCAAAGTAGAACTTCAGTGCACATCACAAACATTTCAACTTTTGGGATTTCGGATGAGGAAATGATCTTGCACGCAAAACAAGATTATTATATCATGCAGATGAGTTTTAATCTTAAGCACATTACTTTTGTGTTCAAGATAACTAATTTGTTGCATAAGATATTTAAGTTAATTATCTTCTGTGCATGACATAATACCTTGTTCAAGTTAATTATCTTGCGCACAATACAATTTTTTGTGTGTTTTATCTTGCGCACACACAACTTAAAAACCCTTATGCACATAAATTAGTTATCTTGTCCATAAAGGTTACTTATCTTGTGTGATTGACATATTAACTTTTTGCATAAGTTCATTATCTTGCGCACAATATAATTTCTTGTGCAGAAAAGAGAACATGCGCACAAGATTAAAAAAAATGTCACTTCTGGACATGGGATGAGGAAATGATCTTGTGCACAAAAGATTATTATCTCATGCAAATGAGTTTTCATCTTAAGCACACAAGTCATTTGTACCATAAGGTAGTTAAGTTAATTATATTGTGCGCAAGATAATATCTTGTTTGCACAAGTTAATTGCGCAAATTATATGTTATGTGCAAGGGATACAAATTTCCACTTTGGACTCAAACAAGATTACTATCAGGTGTAGATTGTTTTGTATCTTGTTACCTTGTTGCTGCAGTAATCTTGTTCACACAAGCTCATTATCCTGTGTGTGCAATATTAATACTTGTATGCAAGTTCGTAATCTTGTGCGCACAATACAATATCTTGTGCACAAAAGATATCTTGTGTGCACAGGATACAAATTTCCACTTTGGACTCAGGATAAGGCAAGACAAGATTTTTATCTTGCGCACGCAACTTTTGTGTTCAAGATAACTAATTTATGCCATAAGTATTTAAGTGCGCAAGATAATATCTTGTTCACACAAGTTAATTATCTTGCACACAAAAGATATGTTGTGTGCATATACAGATACAATTTTCCACTTTGGATTCAAGCAAGATTTTTATCTTGCGCATATATGTTTTTATCTTCTGCACACAACTTTTGCACTCAAGAGAACTAATTTAAAATTTACTTGTGTGTCATGCACAGAATCGAGGGTTTAGCTTCCTCAGTCAAGTCAGCTATGACTTGCAGCTATTATGCAAAACTCATAACTTTAATATCGTCGAAAATATTAAGTCATAAAGAATCAAACCCCTGTACAAATTAGACCAAATGGATGACTTCCAGTGCTTTTGGAGACTGCCTCACATGGACACTTGAGGAAGTGCAGTTTTTAGCACTTCCACATTAGCTTCATGGTTAAACCATTAAACCAAACAGGAAAAGTTTGTTTAAGTCTTAGGCGTGTCATTTCCTGGTTCTAGTAGGTGGAACTATGACTGTAGGTAAAACTTGGCATGTTGACTGATTGGCTGGATTACACAGATTATGAGTCTCTTTTATTAAAACCCCCAAATTTGACGGGGGCCCTGCCCTTACAGGAAACTCGTTTTTTTGTATTCAGGCTACATGACTCCACCAAATCTAAACTTTCAAAGCAAAGTGAAGACCTCATTGAGTTCCACACAACCTGACTGAAGCGTTTCTACGAATGCCCTCACATCTCCAAACGAGCAATTACACCCGCAGACTGCTGATGTTTGATAAGATTTAAAAACACACACTGATAATGTGGGATAGCTGGATTCATCTTTCCCATGCGCCGCCTGGCATCATATCAGAAAGAGTAAATCCGCCGCTCTGATGGATGGCTGATTGTCTAATCTGATTATCGCTGTCTCATCTTTCTGCTTTGAGCAAAGCGAATACTTGTGAGAATGTCTCCACCTCTTCTTAAAGGAGAACACACCTTCCAGTTTGTCTTCCACTGAGGTGTGTAATTGGTGTTTTTCCTTCCTTTCAACCATATAGTTCCCTGTGCATGGTATTTAGATCATGTCCAATAATTTGCTGACAGTCTCTTGAGGCTTGCTTTTTAAAGAGACAGCTCTTTTATTTGAGGCACTTCTGCAGCCATTCCCTTAAAGACATCCCTTTACTGTAATGCATGTCTTCTGCCAGTTTATGTAATTCCTGAAAACCTGTTGCTGAGCTCCACAAACGCCCACACCCGAGCTGGAGCCCACGCCAACATGAATGTTTGTACCAAGCATAATTAACAATATGTTTTCTTATTCAATCCTGGCTGGAACACATGCTGGCATTACCAGAAAACATCCTCATTGTTGTCAGAGGAGGTCTGGAATTTGTTTGCCTTGATTACAGACGCCGTCTCTTCTGGCATGTGCAACTTTGCAAAACACACTCCGCTTCCCCTGAACGCCACGCCACACCTACGCCGCAGCGCTCGTCGGGCGAGTCGCCATTCTCTGCAGCCAGAGCCGGCTAATTAATGAAGCGCTCGCTCATCAAAGGCAACAGCCAGCGGGGAGCTGTGTTCAGTATATGGAGGCTTTAATTTGCAATTGTTCCCAGGGGTCCCTTAGAGAGCAGGACAGTGGAGTGAGAGAAAGAGGAAGGGAAGGCAACAGGAGGGGACCAACACATGGACTACCTCTGATTGCTATTAACAACCTCACATACACAGTAGTTTGTCATTTGTTGCTGTTTAAAATCATGCTAAAAACACTTGTATGACTTTTAATGACAAATTTGGGAGTCCCAAAAGTGGGCGGGGCAAAGAATGTTTGATTGACAGCTGAGCTGGTTGGATTAACAAACCACAGTGTAAAAAGAAACACCTTAGATCTTTTAGTTTATCTGCTTTATCTTGAATGAATGCCAAGTAATGTCAAGGGTTCCCAAAGTGTGGGTCAGGACCCCCTGGGAGGTCGCAAGACACAAATGGAGGGTCATGAGATGTTGTCCAGAATGTTGTTGTTTTTTAAGCTATCTAAAAATAGTACATTTAACCCGTTATAGTAAAGAATATGGACAAAAATAGTAGCTAACCTTTAAATAAAAACTTGAAACTTTTAAATTTAATGAGTTTTCTGCCTTTCTTTGTTTCCACATGACTCCTAAGTAGCAGCAGGTTAATTCATGACATCACAGGAAACAGACACATGCTCATATAGATAGGGTCATTTTCTGCAGACCAGCTAAATGAAGCCACTTTGAACCACTTGGGGAGATAGTAGGGGTCGTGAGTATTTGGCACCAATATTTTGGGCGTCACGAACCGCTGCTTTAGGCTAGATCTTTTGGTTAACATAATGTTCCTTGTCTCACATCAGCTGTCCTACCTAATAAAGGCAAAAAGTCCCAAAAATATAACTTTCACAATTAACACTAGCGGCTAACTATCTCATCCGAGAATGCGACTGATTTGGCGTAAAAAGCTAGAAAGCTAAAATTAGCTTTTGGGGGTTTTGTCCCCAATTTTGATATGATCCCCTTAAGTTATGTATCTTTATTGCAACAAAATAAAGCAGCAACCTCTGGTGTTGAATAAAGCTAATGCATGCTAACGCCAGAATTATGCATGTTCACTTGTGGCCCATTTGCTTTAACTGATGGTTTGACAGGTTGGTGTCTTGCAGGTGTCAGCCTGCAGGTTTCAGGCCTGCCTCAGCTCCACCTCTCTGCCTGAGGCAGCGCTGAAACAGAGGTGAGTGAGTGAGGGTGAGTCATCATTCTTTAAACGGTGCTCCCCATTGTCAGACTTCATAGCACCAATGGGCGACGTCACTGAGACACTGTCCGTGTTTTACACTCTCTGAATTAACTTCATAAAATATTAACAGCTTTTAAATTTTGCCCGTAGAGCTCGTATTGTTCTGTTCCATTAAAACCCATTGTTCAAAAGCTATTAAGAAAAACATCAATGACACATCACACCACACTGTTGTACTGAGTGATATTTACCAGTGAGTGAGCATGAACAGTGTAGTTTATTCTGGCTTAATCCCTCACATCTGCCACAGGGCAGCAACTGTGTATCCCTCCACTGTGGAGTTCTGAAGAAGTGAGCTGTTAACACATGTTTCTGTTCTGTTTGTGAAAAAGAAAACACATTTATGAGCTGCTTCAGAGAGAGAGGGAGCAGCGTTTGAGAGTAAAAACAGACACCACTTGGTGCTACAGAGACCAGGAAGGTAAAAATGTTCATCTTTTGCATGACAGTTATTATAATGTGCAGACAAGGTAACTCATTTGTGCAAAAAGATATTTAAGTGGCACACATGTTCAAAAATGAATTCCCTTTTCCCAAGTCCCCACAAGATAATACAAATGATTTTATTGCACACTCTTGCAAAGGAAATAAGGTATTTCTGACTGCGGGGTGAACTTAACAGGAAGTTGGCCATTTAGAATTGATTTTAAAATTTCAAATTAACATTTTGGTGGATGGGGCGGTTGGCACTTTAACTAGTTTGTACCTAACAGATTCACAGTCTCAAAGCTCCTGTAAGGATCCTCTAGTTTGTGTGGATTTTGGCGCCCCCCTGTCGACAAAGTAGCACCTTTTAACACATTTCATACCATGGCTTAAATTAAACAGGAAGTCGGCCATTTTTAATTTGTTTTAACATATAAGTATGTGCTTTGGTCATTTAACTCTGAAACCAAAAATTGATAGGCACATGAAATAAGGTATTTCTGACTGCGAAGTAAACTTAACAGGAAGTCGGCCATTTAGAATTGATTTTAAAATTTCAAATTAAAGTCTTAGTTTGTGGTACTTTAACTAGTTTGCACCTTGCATGGCTTAAAGTCATATGAAACATAATTTGACTCAAAGCTCCTGTAAGGATCCTCTAGTTTGTGTTGATTTTGGCGCCCCCCTGTGGACAAAGTAGCACCTTTTAACACATTTCATACCATGGCTTAAATTCAACAGGAAGTCGGCCATTTTTGATTTGTTTTAACATATAAATATGTGCTTTGGTCATTTAACTCCGAAACCAAAAATTGATAGGCACAGGAAATAAGGTATTTCTGACTGCAAAGTTAAACTTAACAGGAAGTCAGCCATTTTTAATCGATTCTTGAATTTCGAATTAACATTTTGGTGGTTGGCACTTTAACTAGTTTTTACCTTGCATGGCTTAAAGTCATATGAAACATAATTTGACTCAAAGCTCCTGTGAGGATCCTCTAGTTTGTGTTGATTTTGGCGCCCCCTGTGGACCTTATAACGCATTCCATACCATGGCTGAAATTCAACAGGAAGTCGGCCATTTTGAATTTCTTTTAGCATACATGCACAACATTTGTTCAAAGGTGACAGCATGGATTTGGCACATAGTCTTGCTTTCTTTACCGACATCTTCCATTTGTGGTGGGACTCTCTTGCGCAACCTTTCAGTGTAAACAGGAAGTGATGTGCACATAATTTCATCCACTGAAATGTAAGTAACAGAGCTTGTTCAGGGCTACTTGTACACCTCTAATGTTTCTTGAAGATGTGTGATAGTAGTAATAAAAACCTTGATGCGTTTCTGCGCCTTCAGAGATCTGAGGTCAGAACTTCAAAATGCCTTAAGCACTCCACCTCCTCCTCGGCCTTCTGAGGATACCTATGTTGATCTGTATGAAAACCTGCAGTAATTCTTTACCTGCTCATGTGGAGCTATATTCACTTGATATGATTAATGCTCCGATGATGAATTGCTCCATAAAGGTGCTTAAAACTTGCATTTGTTCAGCACTTTTCTAAACAGTAAGTCATTATGAGAAAAGTAGCAGAGCAGTAACATTAGTTGGAGGATATAAATGGTCTAAGCCCCACAGGGAGGTGCATGAGGACCTGCTGCTGCAGCCTGGATCTGTTAAAAACCATAACTCTCAAAGAGAACACCCCATGCTGACACTAGGTGAACGCAGTGCACATTTCAAACACTAATTGCCACAGTCGGTTACTTCTTCTTCTTCTTCTGTGTGAATAATCGTAGTTTCAACCAGAGAACACTCGTTCGTTTTGCAAGTGAGTGGATTAAGAGTGTTTTGAAGTTCTCTTGTGTGTCAGAAAGTATCTGGAACTCAAAGGTTTTCTTCTCTTCCCTTCTCCTCAGAAGGTGGAACACCACCTGTAGTGTTGTGTTACACTGAGTCTATTCAGGTGTTTTGATTTGCACACGAGGAGGCTGCAGTGCTCACAGCTAATGCAGTGTGGAGCGGAGGGTTGCTGTATAGCTTGCATTGTACGTCCAGGGTTTCACTTTAAGTGCTTCAGTGGGAGGAAGGAGGTTTTATTCTCTGCATCTTATTGTCAGTGCACATTTCTGGCTTCCTTTGACTTACTTTAACATTTGGATTCTATTACTGACATGTTTATGTAACATTGACTACAAGGCGTCCTTTATAACTCTGTTTAACTGAGGACTAGAAGAAATATTAACATTATCAATTAAGAGTCCAATTACTAAACAGCTGGGACACTGATGTTTGCTAATCATACAAAACCAATATTGAATTGACGACCATGCAAAAACAACATGAGGTCTGAAAACAGAAAAAAGTACTGTATATACATTTATAATTTCACATGTTGTCAACCCTGTATATATATATATATATATATGTTTTTGTTTCTTACACACACACACACACACACACACACACACACACACACACACACACACACACACACATCTGTATATGTATATAACAGAAATTAGTACTGTATAATTTAAAAAACAAAAACATTTTTTAACATTTTATACATTATATATATACATGTCACATGTTGTCAACTCTGCGTCTATATGATTATATATTTAAATATAGTATATTTATGTGTATATATTTATATATATATATGTATTTAAATATAGTATATTTATGTGTATATATTTATTTATATATATATACATACAGGGTTGTATTCATACATATATATCTTTGTTTTTGCACATACACTTATATATGTATAACAGAAAAAAGTACTGTATATATGTATATTTATAATTTCACATGTTGTCAACCCTGTATATATATATATGTTTTTGTTTCTTACACACACACACACACACACATCTATATATGTATATAACAGAAATTAGTACTGTATAATAAAAAACCCACATTTTTTAACATTTCATATTTTATATATAAACATGTCACATGTTGTCAACTCTGCATCTGTATGATTATATATTTATATATAGTATATTTATGTGTATATATTTATTTATATATATACATACAGGATTGTATTCATACATATATATCTTTGTTTTTACACATACACTTATATATATATATATGTAACAGAAATTAGTACTGTATATATAAAATATACAAAAACATTTTTTTTACATTTCATGATGTAATAGATTTATGTATAAATATTTATTTATCAGGGTTGACAATATGTGAAATGTTAAAACAGAAAAATATCTGTTTATTTTTGTAGTTATATACACAGTCCACTTAACATTTCACTTGTTGTTTTTGCATGGTATAATAATATATCATACATATGATAATATATAAATGAACCCTATGTTTTAACATTTAACTAAACACTGTATAAGATTCAACCACAAGCTTTTTTACATAATTTTAATTTGTTACATTTTTGAAAGCCTATTGACCAGCATAACAGGCAATCAATAGCATTGAGTAATGCACAAATAATAATAAAAACAACAATATGGAGATACAAGATTTCTACCCGACAGTGACAATATCTAATTTTAAATTAAATTTTAAAAAGTTGTGAAATGCTAAAGGAAAAAACACTTAAAGGGGCTTCTTCCAACTAATGAGGTTAACAGGTTAGCAACATATCTGGGTATAAAAAGGGTGATTCAGAGAGGCTGAGTTCCTCAGAAGTACAAGTTTAAAGAGGTTGAATATATTGTGAGAGGCTGGGTGAGTTAATAGTTCAACAGCATCAAATTTTGGCTTTAACTTGGCCAGCTTGTGAACGTCTTTCAAGACAGTGTCCCAACTGTTTTGAAGTTGAGGTTGTATTGCTGCTATTCCTACAGAACTATAGCTGCAAGTCATATTTCACAACTTAGTTTAACTGGAGACTGAAAGACTCTCTACACCATGTAAGAAACCATTTAATATTTCATATCATACTTTTTGAAACATCTTTGAATAAGTTGAAGATATGTTAAATATTAAAGCTCAGGATCAATTTAACATGACTTGTTTGGCCTTAGCGCTCCATTCAAGTGCAGATTCTGGTACCAAAGGAACACAAAGAAGGCATCTGTGTTTCTGCCCTGAAAATGAATACTTCTGTAACTCTGATGCGTGTTAGAATCCCCAACCAGGTGCATGGTGCTGTTTAATTTGGCATCATGTACCAAGACAGAGTTCAAATCCTCTTAGTTCAGCCTCAGGCTTTTAGGAGTTTATCTCCAAGTTGAGTGAGAGAGTCTATGAGCTGATTTTCTAAATGGGCTCAGATGAGTGTTTGCAGGGAGAAATGAATTGAATTTACAGAAAATCTTTGTTTCACCATCGGGGGATCATCCAGTACTGAGCCACCCTGTGGAAAAGTTGATTTTATAGCATTTTGTTGGAAAATAACCAACAAGACGTGAGTCTTTTTCTACAGGCTGAACCGACTTTGTTCCCATTCGTATTCAAGAAAAACAACAGAATTCTATTTTAAGACTTAGCAGGGGGTGAAGGAATGTGGCTGGGCCTTTATGTAAGCCACTGACCAAAGAGTATACAGTCCTGCTGTGCAGCGGGAGCGCCCAGAGGGGTACAAAGAAGGAATTACACGTACGAACGAGACAGCACATCAAAGTGATCGCCGAGCAAGAAGGTGTCACTGGCTCGGAGGCAGCGTGAGTCGAATCCACATAATACCCATGCACATAACGCCGCCGCCTCAAGGCATGCGGACACACGCAACATGCAAAGACACACACACACACACACACGCAAATCTCAACCTCAGGTATCAATGGCTTCAAGGCAGACAACTCTCAGTGAGCAGGAAGCCTTCCAAAGCCCCGTCTGTGAATACATTTAAGTTCCTTTCTGCTCCTCTCCCAAGAAGTTGTTTACCGGCGAGGGGATTGTTGTATCCTCACAGAAGTGTGTGTGTCTGCATATGTTGTATGTCATCCCCTAATGCTTTACAACGCAGCTAAGTGGGTCAGAACTTCTTTTAAAATGCACCAGCAAAAAAAACCAACAAACCTTGCAGGACACCATGCGAAACAAATTCGTGCTGCATTGTTATTTGTGTGCATTAATGCATGCAAAAGCTGGGTGGTTCAAAGGCGGGGGGGAGGAAGTGGACGTCCTCGCCTTGCACGACTCCTGCGAGAGGGGAAAGTATATTAAAGTGTGCAGGCAGGTTGTCAAACAGACCAAGACGGGAGCTGTAAATTGTGTAAGACCATGTAAACACAATTCTTCAAGTGCCAAAAGGTGCCTTGCAGGCGCCCCTTTGTTATGAAACCTAAAGGGGAGATGTCATGCTATCTGAGTCCCTTTATTGCTACAGTACACACCTGGTAAATACAGTAGAGTCTTCCTTACACTTAGACTTACAGGGGGTTGTGAAATAGCAGTAAGTAGCTGCAAAAAGTTGTGCCGCAAAGCTTGCTGCGAGGAGTTTGCAGGAACAGATCTCAGGTTCTAAACTTTTTCCTTTAAAGTGATTATTTCTCTCACATAGGAACCTGGTTTCACTTTGAGTGGCGTGTTGAAGCCTTAGGCCAAGAAAAACCATTAAGAGCCGGTTATATCCTCGCCAAATTCCAATTTTGAAACTGATCTGTTTTTTGTACGACTCGTGAAGCGGCTACTTTTTTCCTTTCTTGACAAAAGAAGTGTTGTGTTCAAGGAAAAGTGGGAGAAAATAAATTGATTCACTCTCTTTTCCACTCACTCAAGTTTGCAGCTCCTAAAACATTTAATTTTGACGTTGATAATATTTAATGTGATTCAATCTAAGATGGAAATCCCAAGACTTTCCAAATGAAAGCACTTACTATAAAAACAGCAATGTCAAAAATTGCCATAAATGCAATCATGCAAATAGTGCTATATAATACTAAATAAATACTTGGAATTCAAGAGGTGCAAAACACAATTTTATAACACCACTTCCAAAAAGTTTGGACGCTGTGCAAAATGTTAAAAGAGCAAATTTGATTATTTTACAAAATCAATTAAACTCAATATTTAATCAAAAATAGTGCAGTTGTGTAAAAATATAATAGTACTACTGAAAATAAATTGAATTAATTTAAACATTTAACATTTTGAGTACAATGCATATTCTTGGTCCCCAGAGGATGACTCTCAGATAGTTGTCATGGTTTAGAGTTGTCTGCTCTGCTCTTTATCACAAAGTTGGACACAGTTATTAAATTATATATCTCAAAATATTTGATAGTTTGAAATTAATATTCCTAGTCCCCAGAGGATGACTCTCACTTTGTAGTCATGGTACAAAGGTTTGTGTATTCTGCTCTTTATAACCAATTTGGCTTGATTTAGTCGTTTATAATTATATTATAACATCTAACATTTTGAGTACAATGCATATTCTTGATCCCCAGAGGATAACTCTCAGTGTGTAGTCATGGTTTAGTTTAGAGTTGTCTGCTCTGCTCTTTATCACAAAGTTGGACACAGTTATTAAATTATATATCTCAAAATATTTCATAGTTTGAAATTAATATTCCTAGTCCCCAGAGGATGACTCTCACTTTGTAGTCATGGTACAAAGATTTGTGTATACTGCTTGATTTAGTCGTTTATAATTATATCTAACATCTAACATTTTGATTACAATGCATATTCTTGGTCCCCAGAGGATAACTCTCAATGTGTAGTGATGTTTCTAATAGTTGGGTGTATTGTTCTTTATCACACATTTTGGCTTATTTTTACATTTAATGGAATATTTCAACACATTTGATGGTATTGCAATGCATATTCCTAGTCCCCAGAGGATGACTCCGTGTGTGTGTAGTCATGGTTTAAAGAGTTGTGTGTTGCATGTATTGATTAAGTCAGTTAGTGATTTCTCCAAGCATCTACTGGAAGGTTTGCAATGCATATTCCTGGTCCCCAGATGATAACTCTCTGTGTTAACATGGCTGAAAGACTTAAGAGTACTACTCTGCTTCATGACTTTGGCTTGATTTAGTCAATAAGTCATGTATCTCAACATACAGTATATTTCATGGTGTGCAATGCATATTCCTGGTCTCCAGAGGATGAATCCCAATGTGTTATGCAAGTCAAAAAATGTTGAAGTGCATATTCTTGATCCCCGGCGGATGTATCACTGTGTGGTGTCCCAGTTCAAAGCCTCTTTTCTGAATCTTGATAATATTGCTGATTGCCTGTTTTCCCATTAGTGGTACGTTAAGGCTGTGTCACAGGATTTGGTGTTGTGGTTCATGTTCCCCTGGGGATGAACTAGATGTGTCACAAATTGTCCAAATATAGCATCACAAAGCTGTTAGAGTGGTTGTTGATGTGAGGGTACAACCCAGAGGAGATGAGTTAATGAGTCCAGTCAAGTCTGTCATCAGAGCAGTAGTTTAAACCACACATTTAAAACTTGATTCCACACGCTGCTACTTATTTGATACGTCTACAAAAGTCTTCTCCAACATTAAAAAAGCACTCCTCCAGTGGGTTGTCTGTTTCCACCAGGCTGCCAAATATCATAAGACAGATTTTAAAAAAGGAGAAAAAAACAAGAGAAATATGAGCTCCACCACTTTACAGTACAAAATACAAGTTTTATGAGTCTGTGAGGAATTAACTGGAATTAGCTACCTTTTCAAGTTTACAGTTTGCCTGAACCCCACGGACCACAACCACCCTCCCAGTTCTTTCATTATCGGCAATGAAAACCTAATCACACTGTTGTTCGGATCTGAACTCATCCAGATTGGGATATTAAGTTGTAAAATAGGGAAAAGAATCCCATTTTCCCCGCCGCTAATGCATCTTTTAGCAGCGCTTTGAAAATCCCCTGTGAGGGTTATTTGAATATCAATAAGACGAGAGACTGTGTGTGATCAAAAAGCCTCCAGAGTCAAAAGTTTGCAGCCGAGCGTGGATGACCCAGACAGATGGCAGCTCTCAATCCCTGGACAGTGAAAATGAGACTCAAGGCAAAACTTGAGAGGGATGAAATTTGAGTGAGCTTAGGAGGGTTGTGTTTCTCTATGGGAGAAGGAGAAGGGGAAGGGGAAGGGGGAGGGAGGCGGTGTTGCTCTGTCTGCCAGTGCGGGGGGATTCAGACAGATTAAAGGCTAGTATTTATGGGAGAGGTTTGTACTTCAAGATGTTTATTTTACAGCAGGGTTCTGGGCTTTGTGAGACCCTGCAAGGTCAAGCTAGCACGGTAAAAGAGGATGCCACACAAGACTCCTGAGATTATTTCCTTCAAGTGGCATGCACAGTGCAAAAAGTACTCAAAGACAGAGAGTGGGGATCCAGGAGTGCACCATAAGCCAGCCAAAGGTTGCATCTTGTCATGCAAAGTCACATAATGCCGTAATTTGTAACCCAGAACTCAAAGTTTAAGCCAGTGATTTCGCCTTGGAAGAAGCACCAAATGTTGAAAATCTCACAAAGCTAATCTGAAGACTTTCTGAATACAAATCATGCATCCTGATGTTCTCACGAATGTAACGGCCGATATTCAAGAGCTGATGTAACTGTTCTTTAGGCCATGCAACTGAGAGCGCACCCACATGCTTAAAAGTTTAAGGAAATGAATGCGCTGGACAGAAAGAGGACACAGATACCCTGGATCCAGCTCGCATGAAATCGTGACCGCAAATATTCATCAGGCAGAAAAGAGTCAGAGAATCCTGCCGAACACACACTGACGGCGCCATCATCATCTGACAAGAGTGGCATCAGTAAGATGTTGTGAAGTGACAGCATGTTTAAATTTGCATAATTAGCTTCAACAGCAGCAATTAGGCTGTCAGGAGTCTGTCATCAAAGTCTCTTTTGGACGAAGTGGTGGAGGGATAAATAAAGGCATCAAACCAGGATAAAAATCACATCTTTAAGGACCGGGATGAAATTAAAGTTTAACCTCTTTACTTTAATGACAGCCTGCCATTGCATCAAGAGTCCAGTTTTAGCTCCACTGGACCATTGCAGGAGGAAGAGTAGAACTTCTAAACTCTGCAAACAATTATTTGAAACTACCACCAACCAATAAAAAAGCAGAGAAGGCTGATGGACATAGAAAGACAATGCATAGAAAGTTGTCAAATCACTCTCAGCTTCATTTATGGCTCCAAATGAAGTCTGCTACATTACTTTTGAATCAATCAGTAGTAATGTTACAATGTTACTAAAGTAAAGAGATGCATCGTTCACAAGCTTCAGCCTCTCTGTCGAAAAGTGCAACAAAACTGACGCTAGCTACAAAAGCCGAGGAATCCCTAAATAATAGCCTGGTACGTAAAATTGCTTCAGTCTAAATACCTTATTTATTTATTGTTGGACCGGTTAGTAGGGTCCTCTAAAGGGCACTTTGTTTACATTATATCAACTGTAGGGTCCTCTAAAGGGCACTTTGTTTACATTATATCAACTGTAGGGTCCTCTAAAGGGCACTTTGTTTACGTGTTTTATCTGTAGGGCCTTCCAGAGGGCACTTTGTTTACAATTTATCCACTGTAGGGCCTTTTTAAGGGTACTTTGTTTACATGTTTACACAGTAGGGCCCTCTAAAGGGCACTTTGTTTACATTATATCAACTGTAGGGCCCTCTAAAGGGAACTTTGTTTACATGTTTCCACAGTAGGGACCTCTAAAGGGCACTTTGTTTACATTATATCAACTGTAGGGCCCTCTAAAGGGCCATTTGTTTACATGTTTACACAGTAGGGCCCTCTAAAGGGCACTTAGTTTACATTATATCTACTGTAGGCCCCTCTAAAGGGCACTTTGTTTACATTATATCAACTGTAGGGCCCTCTAAAGGGCCATTTGTTTACATGTTTACACAGTAGGGCCCTCTAAAGGGCACTTTGTTTACATTATATCTACTGTAGGCCCCTCTAAAGGGCACTTTGTTTACATTATATCTACTGTAGGGCCCTCTAAAGGGCACTTTGTTTACATTATATCTACTGTAGGGCCCTCTAAAGGGCACTTTGTTTACATTATATCAACTGTAGGCCCCTCTAAAGGGCACTTTGTTTACATTTTTCCACTGTAGGCCCCTCTAAAGGGCACTTTGTTTACATGTTTCCACTGTAGGGCCTTCCAGAGGCTACTTTATTTACAATTCTCCCAGTACCATGTGACTTGTGTGTCTAACATGCCTTTTACAGGTGTGACAGCACATTAAGCCTCTGGTTTCTGCATTACGTTGACAGTTCTTGTGGATTAGAATCCACACTGGTGACTCATCTCTAAAGACGCTAATTATGTACTTATGTGTGTTTTCAGGACGACTGCCTCAGGTAAACTCAAAGAAGTAATCTGTGTCTTTTTTTTTTGTAAAGACGCACACGCTCTACTCTACAATAGCTGTTTTAGTACGTTTAAGTACCAACCTGATCAAAAACTCTGCGGTTCTTCTCTGGCTTGGTTGGAATTCACAGAAAGCAAAGATTATTTGAACAGATGTTTGGAAAAAAAAGATGAAAAGTTTTCAAAAGAGAAATTTCTTTCAAGAGAAAAATCGAACAAAAAATATAAACAGTTGTTTGAGTGACAATACGGAGTGAGCACAAAGAACTGTAAATGCTGCTGCGTCTGTGGTGACAGTGATGTATCTGATTAAATCAATGTGACAAAGTGAAATAGCATTGAGTGTTCTAGATATTCCACTTACATCGCAAAAACAGCATATTTTGAGCTTTAGCACAGTTGAATATTCTGAAGGGTTTGTATTCAAGCTTTGGGGCACCAAGGTGAACCAAAATTCAAAATTCTCTAACTCTGAAAGCATTCCAATGTAGCCTCAGGACTGTGTAATCAGCTTATAATTTTCAGGCAAAAATAATAGGCCTCTTGCTGTCAAAGGGCCCTCTAAAAGGCACTTTGTTTACATTATACTAACTGTAGGCCCCTCTATAGGGCACTTTGTTTACATTATATCTATTGTAGGGCCCTCTAAAGGGAACTTTGTTTACATGTTTCGTCTTTAAGGCCTTCTAAAGGGCACTTTGTTTACATTTTTCCACTGTAGGGTCCTCTAAAGGGCCGTTTGTTTACCTGTTTCCACTGTAGCCCCCCTGAAGGGCACTGTGTTTACATTATATCAACTGTAGCCCCCTCTAAAGGGCACTTTGTTTACAATTTATCCACTGTAGGGTCCTCTAAAGGGCACTTTGTTTACATTATATCAACTGTAGGTTCCTCCTAAAGCGAACTTTGTTTACATGTTTCGTCTTTAGGGCCTTCCAGAGGGCACTTTGTTTAAATTTTCCACTGTAGGCCCCTCTAAAGGGCACTTTGTTTACAATTTATCCACTGTAGCCCCCTGTAAAAGGGCACTTTGTTTACATTATATCAACTGTAGGGCCCTCTAAAGGGCACTTTGTTTACATTTTTCCACTGTAGGGTCCTCTAAAGGGCACTTTGTTTACAATTTATCCACTTTGGCCCTCTAAAGGGCACTTTGTTTACATTTCTCCACTGTAGCCCTCTAAAGGGCACTTTGTTTACATTTATCCACTGTAGGCCCCTCTAAAGGGCACTTTGTTTACAATGTATCCACTGTAGGCCCCTCTAAAGGGCACTTTGTTTACATTTTTCCACTGTAGGCCCCTCTAAAGGGCACTTTGTTTACAATTTATCCACTGTAGCCCTCTAAAGGCCACTTTGTTTACATTTTTCCACTGTAGGCCCCTCTAAAGGGCACTTTGTTTACAATGTAGCCACTGTAGCCCTCTAAAGGGCACTTTGTTTACATTTTTCCACTGTAGGCCCCTCTAAAGGGCACTTTGTTTACAATTTATCCACTTTAGCCCTCTAAAGGGCACTTTGTTTACATTTTTCCACTGTAGGCCCCTCTAAAGGGCACTTTGTTTACATTTTTCCACTGTAGGCCCCTCTAAAGGGCACTTTGTTTACAATGTATCCACTGTAGCCCTCTAAAGGGAACTTTGTTTACATTATATCCACTGTAGGCCCCTCTAAAGGGCACTTTGTTTACATTGTATCAACTGTAGGGTCCTCTAAAGGACATTTGTTACCTGTTTCCACTGTAGGCCCCCTCTAAGGGTTCATAAGGTTGCTTAGCTCTGCAGTGTTTCCGACATCATCTCTTTGAATCCTCTTTGTCTGCTGCGAGTAGAACCCAATCTGTTTGTATGTTTTCCTCCACATTAGAATAGCATCTTGTGTTGACTTGTTTATCTGTGTTTACAAGTGTTCCCTGGTTTTTGGCCTCTCCTGCGCCCTGTAGGCGCGTTCAGACATCCATCAAAACACTCACAGTGGGTATGCAAATGCATGTGCTGTGAATCTGCCTCCTGAAAAACCGTCTAAACCGAAATGTTTTCTTGTCCCTCAGGTAGGAACAAGACATATTAAGTCGGAACCATTATCATACCGCCCACGTGTTGTTGCCTTCCACCAAAAACTGAAACTTTTCAATCTTGTCTTACAAGGATCTTTTTGAAAACTTCCAACGTCTTGCTGCAGAGGTAGCCTTTATATTCCAGTGCTGAATAGCTAAGTATCACATTGTAGTCTAAACAAGCTACATCTTGTTACTGTCACTGTGTCCTGTTCTTGTTTTACTGAAGCTTCGCAATGAAATTTTGATGCACTCGTCCAAAAAACGGTGGAGTCCCAGGAAAAAGAGTAAAGCTGGTGTTGGAGAGCTGAATAATTCAGAGTTATGAGGATCCGGGGAGCCACATCATAACAGGTACAGATGAACAAAAGCTCATCCTCAGGGTTGCCCCGAGTCAGTGAGCTGAGTTGCGTGATCGCCTGGGGAGCCATGCATGTTCTGCGAAGGCTGCAGAAAGGACTTTTACTCTTGTTTCCATGTGTACTGCTCTGTCTTCATCACAGGAAGTAGTAATAACTGACAACTAACTTTAAATTGGAGGGGGAAAACACTGGACTTGCTGCTTTGACTCCACCACCACCACCCTGCGGTCGCTCCTATTTAAATATATTTCCATAGTGGAAGTCGTGGCTTCCTTTTTGGGCTACCTTCCCACTTCTGCAAGGTCAGTCGGGTTTTTTTCACCCCACTGTGATTGATTACGCCGGCTCAGTGGTACCAATTAAATTCCCTGAGACAGACAGCATAGCGTCTATCTGGCAAGTGACAAGACGGAGCTTTAAAGTCACTTCTAACAGTTGGGGAATCTTGTTTTTCACAGTATAGCGCCAGTTGGTTTGAAATCCCCTGGTAATTAGACTCGCACTTAAAAACGTATCAATAACTTGAATTTAAAACTCCAGATTCTTGTTGAGACATTTCTGTGGCCTTGGTTCAAACTAACAAACACAAAGCAACATGAAGCCAACAGCTGGTATTGATTGTAATATTTGTTTGTTGAAAATTGGCTCTGCATATTTATGTTTCATGCCGCCGCCAACATTAGTTTGATGCCGTTTCATTTGTTTTCAGGGGTATTTTTAGCGGCGGAATTATTCTCTGAGAACAAGCCTGCTTTTTCCAGGCGCATTTGTTCTAATTATAACGGGCATCACGATGCTATCCCCCCTATCATCTCCCAACTGCTGTGAGCCCTCCACAAAAGCAAACCACACACACTCTCTGAGAGAAAAACAAGGATGATTCCCCCACACAGAGGAATTAAGACTTGATTACCAAGTGGATCCTGTGTTTACCTTTTTTTGCAGTTGCTTCAGTGAGCAGCAGAATCCTTCCCCGGCTTCATATTAACACAAACTGACTTCTTATTTATTTGTTGGGGCTGACGAGTGACTCAGACGTACAGCAGTGATTTGAGAAACAGCTCCAGGGGCTCAAAGGGTTAGCAGACGGGGCCAAGGACGATCAATCAGGTGCACTAACATCCCAATTGTGCCTGTCACGTACAACCCAAATACCAAAACTGTTGTAGAATGTCTGTTTTTTAAAAATCAGGACAGGCGCTTGTTTACAATAGTGTTGCATCACCTACTTCTTCTACATTTAAGAACCGAGAACACCACTTTTTGGAGTTTTGGAAAGTGAAATGTCCCATTCTTCCCCGCAATATAGGATTTCAGCTTCTCAACAGCTCAGGGTCTCCTTTGTCGCATGCTCCCTTTCATAATCCGCCAAGTGTTTTCAATGGGTGACGACTCTGGACTGCAGGCAGGCCAATTTACTACAGAGCCGGGCTGTTGTAACATATGGGGGAATGTGGTTTGGCATTGTTTTGCTGAGATATGTAAGATCCTCCCTTTTTTAAAAAAAAAGGGCATTGTATTTGTTGCAGCATATGTTGCAGTGAAACTTGTATATGTTGTGAAGCATTAATGATGGCTGCCCAGATGTGAGGGCATAGATGCATCCCCATGACTTTTGAACTGTGGGCTAATAACAAGCCAGATGGTCCCTCTCCTGTTTTTTTTGAGTGAAGGACGCAGCTTCCATTATTTCCAAATACAGCTTCCATTTGGGGCAATGGGCTCCTGAAGTCTGGCCTCCTAGAAATGTTATAAAAGTTATATTTTTGGGGCTTTTTTGCCTTTATTGATAGGACAGTTGGAGAGAGACAGGAAACGTGGGGAGTGGAGAGTGGGGGAAGACATGCAGGACATGGTTGAGGCCGGGAATCGAACCTATAGCCTCTACGATGAGGGCTGTGGCCTCTGTATGTGGGGCGCTTAGACCGCTAGGCCACCAGGTTCCTCTTTATCCTGCAGATGTGGATGCAGGGCTTTTTGTGAGGTGATTTTGAGCCCATGCAGTGACTTCCACTACAGAGTCATGTCTGTTGTTAATGCAGTGACCTCCACTACAGAGTCATGTCTGTTTTTAATGCAGTGAATTCCACTACAGAGTCATGTCTGTTTCTAATGCAGTGACTTCCACTACAGACTCATGTCTGTTTCTAATGCAGTGACTTCCACTACAGACTCATGTCTGTTTCTAATGCAGTGACTTCCACTACAGAGTCATGTCTGTTTTTAATGCAGTGACTTCCACTACAGAGTCATGTCTGTTTTTAATGCAGTGACTTCCACTACAGAGTCATGTCTGTTTTTAATGCAGTGACTTCCACTACAGTCATGTCTGTTTTTAATGCAGTGACTTCCACTACAGAGTCATGTCTGTTTTGAATGCAGTGACTTCCACTACAGAGTCATGTCTGTTTTTAATGCAGTGACTTCCACTGCAGAGTCATGTCTGTTTTTAATGCAGTGACTTCCACTACAGAGTCATGTCTGTTTTTAATGCAGTGACTTCCACTACAGAGTCATGTCTGTTTTTAATGCAGTGACTTCCACTGCAGAGTCATGTCTGTTTTTAATGCAGTGGTGCCCATAAGGACATTTGATTGAGGCCTTTTCCTATCATATTATATGGTTGAGATTTTGCTTGAGTCTAGGACCAGATGTGGTCTAAGTCCTGTGTAAGAGACTTGACCTTACAGGAATGCCTTGTTTTTATACCCAATCATGTCACTCAGCTGATGCTAAAGGTGCAAAGATGCTCCTCCTAGTGGGTTTTTTAGCATTTCAGTGTGTCTTTTTCCATAAATGTGTCCTGCTCTCCAAATTTGAACTTGTGCCAAATGAAGCAGCACAATGAACTCCTTAAATGGGCGACTGATCGTAAAGGCGTGCTGTTATTGCTTTTTGTGTGGCTCGCTTTACACCCCGCATTTAAGAGCACAAGTCCTGAAAAGATGACAATAAACCGTTGTATAGAGTTAGTCATATCAGGCATGACTCAGCCTCAAGTTTGAGACACTTGGTCAAAACATAATCAAGGATGGACCCGAAACAAGAGCGAACCACAAACAACAAAAGCCTCATCACTTCTTTTGACTTTGACGCATCAATCAACTGAAATTAAACCAATTATTTGTCACGTCTCTTTGCGAGAAGGTTGTTGTAAGGAGAACAGGATGTTTAAGAAAAGCCAATACAGAATAAACTGCATCATTTGGGACGCCTCAAATTGATCTTGGGGGTATTTACAAAGTCTTGACGTCCTGGCTGGAGCAGACTGCCATATAGCATGCAATCCCTCCATGTACTTCCCACACTCATACCCAACTCTGAAACATATCCAGGTGTTAAAATTGCAATGTACAAAAAGCTCCCTCACTATGTTTGTGTCTTCCTCACCTTTCCCGAGGACACTGTCGATAATGTTTATCTCTGAGGTTTGCGAATACAAAGAATCTCACGCATGAGAGCTGCAATTTGTGCATACTTTAAACTAATGAATATGCAAATCCTTGGCTTTTCATAATCAGCCGGAGAGACCTTATCTGGAGTCAGGGCAAGGTTAGGCGAGTAAAACATGAATACTTTAAAACGCCAGATGTAAACATCACCTAAGTGGCATCAATTAAAAAAGGTCGGGGTGTCGTTAGCATAATGTAACAACCTGTGTGTATATCTGAGGTTAACGAAATCACATTCATCTTGTACTTATGCATAAAAGGCTCTTTTTACCCAATCATTAGCTCCATACCTTCTAATGAATCTACATTGCAGAACATGTATCTGCATGTGTTTGGAGTATTATCGGCGTACACGTAAAAGACGAGCTGATTATGTCCCGTTCAATACAACAGCAGTGGAACATTAAAAGTAACGATCCCATAATTTTTAACACACTTTCCCACTGTTGCTGATTGATTGCGAGGGTGAACATAAAATACAATAATTACACATTGATCTTATTTTCCCCCTTCTCTTCAGTACGGAGAGTAAAATGATGTGTGCCTCCAACCTGTGCACCTGCATTACCTCAGACTCGATTCGCCTGAATGTTATCTCGCATGTGATAAGGGTTGGAAATACCAAGAGCTGTCGTCTACCCGGCTATCACCAGACGGTTTAAGTGGAAGAGTGTGTGTACGTTTCAAGAGCCAAATGCTGGAATCAGATTATTCATCTGGAGGCTTTCCTATCTGCTTTAAAGTAAACAGACGTGTGACTCTGAGGAGGAATGACAACCAGGGGAACATTTCATATTTCAGCTATAAATACTTCTAAAGTGATATATGACAAGGTTTCCTTTAAAGAAGTAGCTTTCATTTGCAAAGACTGTCGTTTTTCATTTCATGCCGAATTACGCCGAAAATGTTCAACACAATAAAGAGATAAACACACACTCCTCTTAAAATCTTTAAACATCAAGGCACTTTTGTATTAAAGGGACAGTTTGTATGGGGACCCAATGGGGGTTATACCCAATTTGTGATAAAGAGCAGAACAGACAACTTTAAACCATGACTACACACTGAGAGTCATCCTCTGGGGACCAAGAATACCGTAGAATAATATGTTGAGATATACCATTTAATGAGTGTGTCCAACTTGGTTATAAAGAACAAAATGCACAAGTCTTTGTACCATGCCCACTAATGGAGAGTCATCCTCTGGGGACCAAGAGTATGCATTGTGATCCATCCGTTAGATGTTAAGGTATAACCCTAAATGACTAAATCAAGCCACCTTGGTTAGAAAGAACAGAATGCACAAGTCTTTGTACCATGATTACAAAGTGAGAGTTATCCTCTGGGGACCAGGAAATGCATTGCAAACCATCACAGATGTTGAGATGCACTATTCAACAACTAAATGCGTGCAGCTTTGTAGTAGGGCTGTATACACCACTCTTTGAACTATGACTACACACAGAGTCATCCTCTGGGGACTAGGAATATACATTTGAAACTATAAAATATGTTATACCATTTAATGACTGTGTCAAACTTTGTGATAAAGAGCAGAACAGATAACTCTAAACCATGACTACACACTGAGAGTTATCCTCTGGGGACCAAGAATACCGTTAGATGTTAAGACATAATACTAAATGACTAAATCAAGCCAAAATGCTTATAAAGAGCAGTATACACAACTCTTTGAACTATGATCACACACGTAGAGTCATCCTCTGAGGACTAGGAATATACATTACAAACTATCAAATATGTTGAGATATACCATTTAATGAGTGTGTCCAACTTGGTTCTAAAGAACAAAATGCACAAGTCTTTGTACCATGCCCACTAATGGAGAGTCATCCTCTGGGGACCAAGAGTATGCATTGTGATCCATCCGTTAGATGTTAAGGTATAACCCTAAATGACTAAATCAAGCCACCTTGGTTATAAAGAACAGAATGCACAAGTCTTTGGACCATGATTACAAAGTGAGAGTTATCCTCTGGGGACCAGGAAATGCATTGCAAACCATCACAGATGTTGAGATGCACTATTCAACAACTAAATGCGTGCAACTTTGTCGTAGGGCTGTATACACCACTCTTTGAACTAGGACTACACACTGAGAGTCATCCTCTGGGGACTAGGAATATTCATTTCAAACTATAAAATATGTTATACCATTTAATGACTGTGTCAAACTTTGTGATAAAGAGCAGAACAGATAACTCTAAACCATGACTACACACTGAGAGTCATCCTCTGGGGACCAAGAATATGCATTGTAACTTACAGTTAGATGTTAAGGTATAACACTAAATGACTAAGTAAAGCCAACTTGGTTATAAAGAGCAGTATGCACAAGTCTTTGTACCATGACTTCAAATTGAGAGTCATCCTCTGAGGACTAGGAATATGCATTAAAATCCATCCAATAGATGTCAAGATATATCACTAAATAACTAAATGAGTGCAACTTTGTAATAAAGAGCTGCATACACACCTATTTGAACTGTGACTACAAATTAAGAGTCATCCTCTGGGGAATAGGAATATACATTGCAATCCATCCTATAGATGTCAAAATTGATCCTTTGGGAATGTTGAGATTCATCCTCTGGGGACCAAGAATATTCATTTTAATCCATCTGTTAGCTGTTAAGATAGAACACTACATGACTAAATCAAGCCAACTTAGTTATAAAGAACAGTAAACACAACTCTTAACTGTCACTACCTATTGAGAATTATCCTCTGGGGACCAGGGAAATTCATTGCAAACCATCACAGATGTGGAGATGCACCATTTCATGACTAAATGAGTCCATCTTTGTTATAAAGGGATGTATACACAACTCTTTGAAGCATGACTACACACTGAGAGTCATCCTCTGAGGACTAGGAATATACATTTTAATCCATCCAATGAATGCCAAGATATATCACTTTACAGTACAGTTAGAACAAGTCAACCTTTGATTCAGAGCAGTACATACAACTCTTTGATCCACAAGGAACATTGAGATTCATCCTATGGGGACTAAGAATATGCATTGTAATCTATTTGTTAGATGTTAAGATAGAACCCTAAATGACTAAATCAAGCCGACTTGGTAATAAAGAGCACTATATGCAACTCTTTGTATCATGATTACAAAATGACAGTCATCCTCTGGGGACTAGGAATATTCATTACAGTCCATCCTATAGATGTCAAGATATATCATAGTCCACCTTGTGATACAGAGCAGTACACACAACTCTCTGATCCATGGGGAACGTTGAGATTCATCCTATGGGGACCAGGAATATGCATTGTGAATTATCCAATTGTTGCTGCATGTATCAGTACATAATACTGAGAACAAAATAAGTCAACCTTGTGTTTGTGCCAGCTAATGCTACATAAGTGGGAAAATGCAAATCTCCATTGGAACCAATACATCTAATATCTGATTTAGTATTCTGGAGCCACGCTGGTAGATTAAATAGACTCAATTCTCAGTGAATTAACCAGCAGACAGATAATTTTTTTTTTATAGAAACTAGAGGAAAACAAGAAAACATTGTATAAAAACCATTAGACTGCAAATAATAAACTACACTGTAATTATAGTCGCTTATTCAGTGTTGTGCTTTATTGACACAAATTTCTGTTGTATGCAGAACCCTGCTGAGATGATATCTGTGATGATGATTATAGATGTGTTTCATATTATACCGTCTCCCTGGATATATTCTTTTTAACATTAAGACACAGATTTCTTTCTTTCAGAGCTATTATTAAAACAGACTTTGAAACGGAGGCCAATTAGGCCCATAACAAATGAAGGCCGACTGCTCCCTCTGCTTCTTACTCACCATTAAAATCTGTGAATCTGTTCTGCATGAGCTAACGGCCTCAAAGACTACCTTTCAGTAGCTTTCCGACAACAAGGACTACATACGAGCTCTGTTCTTATTTGAATCATGAGGGAATTGTTTCATTTATAGCCTTAAAGTTGAAAATAGAGAAGGAATTCGGTGCGTTTGGGACCACAATGTAGCCATTGTGATGTGATCGCAGAGAATTGCCGCGATTTCAAGGAAGGTTGATATTCTCCGCCGTTATGCAAACACTTTAAGTCCCGAATCATGGCGCATTATCTCATGTTCCTTCTTTGGGTCTGCTAGGTTCCCATCTCAGACTCACATTCCCTCGGGGGTTAAGTATCAAATCAAGCAGGAATGTGGAACAGCAGATATAAACGGCCTGGGGTAATGTCACGCTCTACCGGGTGACACAGTCGAGGCCTTTGCCACTTCTGAGAAACACAGAAAAGACACATTGCCTAAGCTATACCGCCTCTAAATCCTACAGGAACAAGAGCTAGTTGTGTTTAGCATACAGACACACACTCCAGTGGTGTTCTGGGAGACATTAATCCTCCATACCTGTTCGGACTCGCCTGGAAAGCTGCACAGAGGAGTTGCCTTTACCTTGAGTGACCTTTCCCAGTGTTGCTGTACTCTCACTAATCTGTACAAAGCATCCCACTTACCTTGCACTTACTTGTGAGTAAAAGTCAAGCTTTCCATTAACCACCTTTCGACCTCTTTTTGCAATTCAACCCATCTCCTATTTTGCTTTCCAACATTTATTTAACACCCCCGCAACTCCCACTACCAATGCCTTGAAAATTACAACCCGCCGGTGATGTCGAGGGCTATCGAGAGCATACGTCCAAAACTTCTCTTTCCTTTTTGTGCTGCAACAAACTCTGTGTACCAAGCACCACCGAGGGGATTGCGCCCTGGGATGTGTACATAAAGGAACAAACAATAGATGTTTTTGATTACTCATTCACCGCCGGGGTCAGGTACAGTAAGGTAAGCTCGACAGATGGGCTATGAAATAAGTCTAAAGCCATAAAATGCCACAGTAGCTCACAGGGATGATTCCTTTGTTGGGTTGCAGCCTTCAGATGCTGCGTGGACCGGCTCATTAAGCTAATTTATGGCTTAATATGTGCAGTTTATTGCTGTAGTTAAATATGCTATGTGTAGCGGTTTAAGACAACAACATATGTCAACTTGTTTCGGATAAAACATGGTCCCTGTTCGTTTGTGGCTTTTCAGATTTTTTCCCCCCTCCTTTTTTTTTGCACCAGTTTTTCTTCTCTAATAGCCGTTACAAGACACTTGCTCTCTTTGCTGATAATTCAAAGTAATATGTTTGTTGTGTTGTGCAAGAAATGAACAAATGTGCTATTTAGCATGGTGTGTAGCATTAAAAACATCTGAAAGCTCAAACTTTGACGCATGTTTTAGACATCTGTACATTTTTCTACAACTCCATGTTCACAATCATGTGCTTTGGATCACTGAATGGCTAGCTTCTCAGCTACATTAGCAAATTATGTATATGCCAACTGCAAAGCTAATTAGCTTACTTTAGCATGATGACTGTAAGCAACATGAAGAGTCTAAATAAAGTGTGAAAGTACGTTAGCCTTGGAGGTTCACTAACCTGGCTGAGACATGCTAGCTGTTTCTATGGGTTCGTGAGGTTTGTGTCTTTACACCAAGCTAAGCTAACAAGCTGCTAGTGCTAACTTGTGATTGAGTATGGATATTAAGAGGGATGTCAATGCTCTCACTTACTTCTCCTCAAAAAGTATGAAATTATCCAGAAAGTCAAACTATATTTTTTAGCTTAAAGCTCCTTTGAGGGCTTTTTTGTTTGTGTTGATTTTGGCGCCACCTGTGGACAAAGTGGTACCTCTTATATTTTTGCAGATTTTTACCTTTTTGTGTGTAAATATTAATATTTTTAAAAAAACCTCATCCATCAGATGTATCAGACAGTGTTTTATAACCAGCCAAAAACTCCCTACTGTAGCTTTAACTGCATGTGCTTTAATGTGCAATCTTTATTATCTTCCCAAATTAGCATTTCCTAAGACATTTTGTTGATTGTTATTTTTTGCATGTCCTTTTAGATACATATGTTTTTTTTTAAATATAATTCTTTCACTTCATCATTGTTACAACAGCTGTTCTTCCTCCACCTTTCATTTCTGTGTGACACCTCTCCTCTGGCTGCTTCGTAATTGCCTCCCAGCGACCACACAAACTTCCAAATCAAGCCGTTTAAAATAAAATCAGATATTTAATACACTCTGAAGTGCAAAACTCTCCAAATTAAGTCACAACACTCTCTCAACTACTCCAAAAATACCCCCAGACGAGCCACATGTTGATATATTTTCTGTCTTCACCTCAATAACACAGACTCATTCTTCTATTCCTGTTGGCACGGCCGACCGCAGTGAGCTGAGCGCAGCATCCTGGCCCAGAGATAGACTTCACAGTGCATTATGGTACTAATGACTTAGTAGAAAGGACAGGCGCTGGCAATTAGAGGTATGTGTGGATCTAGACATAAAGCATGGGCTCTTATCTGCTGTTAAATTGTGTAGAGGGAGGAAAATAAAGAGGACTGAATTAGGTTCTTGGACTGGTGGTTGCATCGTTGGCAACGGGGATGCAGTGGGGTAATGATTTTGCTGTTTGAGCCAACGGATGAGAATGTGAAGACAGAAATTGAAGTGGATATAAAGTGGAAAACAGTGATAAAATAATGTCCTTGTGGTGAACTCTATTGCTTTCTTTGACTGTTATTTATCAGGACTGGCTATAGAATGTGCAAGGTTGAAAATGAGTCCATGTGAATAATTAATTAAAAAGCAGTTTGCTTCCAAAAAGGGGGATGTTGCAAATTTGCTGTTGTAAGAAAACGCAATACAAACACAGGTAAACAATACCCTGTTTGGTCCAAAGTCTTTCTTGCATGTGCATTGGATCCTCACTCACAGGGAAAAAAAAAGAAGTGAAGCATATGCTGCTTGAGAACATCCACAGCCTGCTGAATAACAACATTGTTTCTCAAACCACATGAATTTTTGTACGCCGACTACCACAACAGTGTTCGAGCAGAGGAAGCCGAAGATGCTGCCGGAGAGTAGAGAGCAAAAGAGACAGACTAAGTGGAGGCCGGTAATTTTGACTTTAACTCTCATTTGCATAAACTCACACAAAGTGCGATACTGTAGGTGGTTCTCTTGAATATGTATGACGATCATAAAAAAGAGATGTATTAACTCCACATGCTACAAACTCTCCATGTCTGCAGAAAGTGCTATTGTAAATGCAAGAACTTTTCTTTTTTTGCTTGGAGCTTGCTTTTCCCCTTGGGATCAGTGAAGCCACTCTGAGATGAGTTTACACACTCCAACACCTTTCTTGTGCAAAAGTCTGCATGAATTCTGCAGCATTTTGCAGTCACGACTTCATGTATCCAAATGTATCAAAATACAAGAAGTGTGGGGTGTTGACTTAACGTACCTACTATATACAAGCAGGGGCGCTACCAGGGGTTTTAGCGCCACCACACCAACCAATGTGCAGACATGGGTGCATCATTCATGCTGGTTTGCAACTCATTTGAACCCAATATTAAACTGAAAATAGTGCATCAACAATATATGAAATGTTACACTGAAAATGTTAAATTTTCAAAAGATATATGCTCATTTTAAATTGATTGCTCTCCACACATTTGAGGTTTTTTGAGTCTCTTGAAAGTAAATGTTATGATTGTCACTAGGACTGGACCCAAATGCAAAACTCAGGCAAGCTGGATTGTGAAAAATACAAGTGTTTATTCAGAGTGAACTCCGTGGTAATGGCGCCGTGGGTAACGAGCGGAGCAGTCCCTCTTTCCAGAGTCCTTCCACAGAGGGTAACTGGAGCTCAGGCAAAGGCAGGCAGGTTCAGCAGCAGACAGGGAAGCGATCAGCACAAGAGCAGGAAGCATGCACGGCAAACTCTGAATCTAAATGAAAATACACAAGGACGTCAGCTTGACACACACAAAGACAAGCAGAACAAAAACATGTTTGAGGAGCCACAGACTCAGTATACCACTGAAAAACTGAAGTACGATCTGGCAACGAGTAGGAGAGAATCCGGAGTCTTTATAGTAGAGGGTTGATTATTGAGTGGCTTCACCTGGTGCTGCCTGCAGAATGGAAACCCCGCCCACATTCACCCACAAGACACAAACAAGGGGAAGAGACACAGGAGGAGGAGCAACAGACAGGGACATGACAAAACACACACAAAGAGGGAGAGGAGAGGGCTGCCATGATGAGGATCATGACAGTAAACATGATCAGAGGTTCCCCACTCTGTGAGAAACCGCATAAGCAAAAAGTTCAACAACTTCAGAATGAAGTCAGTTAGTTGATTTTAACATCTACAGTACATAGTGTCATTAACAGATTCAGAAGACCTGTAGAAATCTCTGTATTAAAGGGGGCAAGGCTGGAAACCAGTACTGGATGTCTGTGATTTTGGACCCCCATATGGCATTGCATTAAAAAACAGACATGGCTCTGTAGTGGAAGTTGCTGCATGGGCTCAAACATTGTTCCAAAAACCATTCGTCACTGCATCCCCAAATTCAGATTATAAACAGGAAACCATGTACACATAATCCAGGAATGCTGGTGACTTATTTAGGCCTGATTGTGAAACTGTCCTGTGGTCCATATGTGATTGTATGGGGATGCATTAGTGCCCATTAATGCTGACACCCAGACAACTATGGTAAATGTGCCTCTTTACCTTTTCTTTAAATGTGTTGTTTGCATCAAATTTAAAATAAGAACACATTTTTCATAAAACTATTTTTTTTTTAACATTTTATGTGTTGTGTTTGCACTATTCCCAAGTATATATGAGGTTTAAATGATTTGAAAAGCATCAAATTATTGTTCTTATTGACATTTTAGACAGCTTCCCAACACTTATATAATGAATGCAGGCTACTGTGTTTGTTAGCTTAGATGGTAGAGAAGTTTCTATGAATAATAAGCCTTCAATTGCTGCTTTTTGTGCCTTAACTTAGCATTTTAGCAGGTTTTGAGGCCTTTAATTTAAATAGAGCGGGGAGTTAGAGATACAGTGTCTGTCTGAGTATTACTGAAGAGATAAAGTAGTAGTTATTTTTAGGACTTCCTTATAAATAAAGTCTTAAGGGACCCCCGTACCAGTCCCTGTATCCACATGTCTTTCAACGCTGACACTTGGCAGCTGAGTTGCAAAGTGTCACAGCCAAATTCACATGTCCACTCCCCATGCAGCATCCCTAATATGATAGCTTCCGCCATTTCTGACGGTCTTATCAGCGCTGTCAAGACGCTTTTAAGTCAATGCCACGAATTTGTGTGTCAGAGTTTAACTTTTTGTAAAAGCCCGGCACTAATGTACTCAGTCTCTGCCGTCAAATCCACTTTCTGTGGTGGTTACAGCCCCGACAGAGAAGTGCAGAGACTGGACCTTTGGAGTCAAATGTGTGTGTACATGTAGGGGGGGAGTTTAACTCACTGAAAATAAGCAATGGGCGCTTATTTGTGGGGTATTCATATTGTAGAGAGATATGTTCTGCAATAGACTTGTTTCAGTCTGCATCATTTCATCTCTGTGGAGATGAAGATACGATCCCTACACCCAGGTAACCCGGAGTTCCTGAGGGTGCCGGGTCAAAGGTTGCTGCCTGACACCACTCCCATCAATACATCTCAGCCACCTGAGATATACATAAACAGAAACTTGAGCTACAGCAACTTTTTTGATTGGCATGAGAATAGAGTATACCCTTGGACTTGTTGATTCATGCATTGTTGAAAAGCTGTCGGCGTTGCAACATGTCTGAGGCCTTGCATCATGAGGTATAGCAGTGGATGTGGCTACAGTCCAATTACAAAAACCTGCTCGTCCAGAGCCTCCAAGTGGAGATGCTACTGGAGCGAAAGAAGGCAGGACCTGTTTTAAGTCATATATCTATACAGCCTGGCCTGAGGTGACAGCAGTTTCACCCATAAGTCCTGGGAAAGTCTCCAGTTGACGTTTATGGGACCAGGTACTCAGTGTAAACCTTGTGTGGGGTGGTGCTAAAGGACAACCTTTATTTATAGTGTTGGTTTGTAAATCAGGGATTGGACCAGTGAAGTGTCTGACAAGCTGTAATCCGTGTTGCAAACAAACTGCAACTGATTGTGATTTGCTGAACTGGTCCAAGGATGAAGGAGGCGGGTTTGTTTGTGTCTGTTTTTCTTCTTCTTAGCGACCATGCCTGGAGGGACACTAACAACCCACCACTGTAATTTAGCTTCCTTTGAGGTGACATTTAAACATGGCCAACACCGTGCCAGAGATTAGCTCTGTGAGACAACAAGATGACTGAAGGGGGTGCATGCGTGGTGGATGATGTGCATAACAGCAAGCCCATCCCTAGCTGCTTGGTAGCTACCTGTAGAGCGTGTCAAGTCCGTGTCTTAGTCATGTCCAAATATTTGCGTGACACCGCTTTTGACTGGTCCAGGTTCGAGACCTTGACGCCAACACAAAGACAACAATGGGCCTGCCACCTGTGTACCTGGAGGGCCACGGTGAAACCCGGCACTGTGGGGTGATCTCACCAGCTGCTCACCCCACAAAGGTCCTTAGAAACATACATCAAGACTATCTGCTATTCTTGCTCCCAAATGGCAGCTGCCAAGATCAGAACCGCAGAATCCTTAGAGGAACGCTGATTACCCACCGGATCAAAAGTAGAGCTCTTGAAGCGAAGTTGTGGTTCATCAAATTGAGACCGAAATGTGTTTTTGTGTCGATCTGTGCAGTTAATTGCTCAGAGTAAGAGATGCTTCAAATACAAGTGGAATCTTCAATTCACAGGCCGTGTAATACAAAAATGTATGCAGTTATTTCTTATGCTGTTTGCAGCATCAAATTTATGCCGGACTTTGATGTTCCACATTTAACTCGGGATGATCATATTTGCATTTTGCACAGTGCAGACCACAGCAAAAAAAAAAAATCTGATGTACCATCTCATTTGGAGTTCTTCTTTTCAATATAGCAGTCTGAAAGTGGAAGGAGAAATGACAGATGAAAAGGAGAACCTCGTGATGCGGTTTGTACTTTCAAGTGAGTTCAAAAGTTTTCTGAGAAAACCTTTCTTTTTGCGGAGACAAGAAACAGCAGAGACAGCGGGAAGATGAAATGGAGACATGCAAAGGAAGGAAGAGCAAAGGAGGATCAGATTTTAAGGAAAGGTAGCATAGACTATCTTTTGCAAGCAAACAACTCAGAGATATGAGACTTTCAGAACATAAAGGTGCATTTCAACTAATTAGAATCAATATTTTCCACCAGTTAATTAAGAATGTTGATATTCAATACTTAATACATGTAAACTAAAATGTTGACAGCATTGGAAATGTACTAAAGAGACAAAGAACTGGACTTTCAAGGTCCTAGAGTCTGATGAGGGGCAGAATTCAATGAGTTTTAAGTCCATTGTGAAGTTTCTGCAGTTTGTGATGATTTGGGGCGCCCTGTCGGTAATGATGAGACAAAGAGATGCAGATTTTGGTTCCTAGGGAGGCCAGTTGGTCCAAGGTTTAAGTGCCCCTTATGTCCAGAGGCTTAAGTCCTTGTCCCAGTGGTAGCTGGTTGGACACCCGGTCATTACCCTTTTCTCTAAGTCATCCCTGACTCTCTACTTGACACATTCCCTCTCTCTCTTCAGCAGTCCTTACTGAATAAAGACAGAAACACCCCCAGAATATACTGAAAATTAAGTGTTCCTTGCCCAGAAGGCGTTGGTACCTGCCCACAGCGCCACAATTCCCACCAAATGGTTGGGCAAATGGGCTTGATTGGCCAGCCTACTGAGATTCTATGAGTTATCAACCCATAGGAAGATGAGAAACACCCACAAACTTAAAAACACAGAGACTGCTATAAAAGCAAAAGTGCCTCATGGCGTGGGCATTGCCCTTTTCAGGGGTGCCAGTTGGCCTATTGGTTCAAGCATGCCCCATATACAGAGGTTCTCCTCCTTATTGTAGTGGTAGCCAATGGACTAATAGTCTTTACCCTTTGCTGTAGGTAACAAACGCCCCAAAAAAATACTTACTTAAACAGAAGATTACCTTGTCCAGAAGGCTTTTGCACCTGCCCACAGCGCCAAAATTCCCACCAAATGGTATGCCGACCCTGATATGACTCACTTGACTTGATCCTCAATGAGAATCTAAAGGAAGTCTACAAGAAAGAAGATGAGAATTGGCTTTATCATTGCATGGCATTATGGCCTCCATGCAATGCTACATTGATGCCATAAATTTAAAGGTACAGGAGCCCCAATCAAGTATTGAGTGGAGGAATGAATGAAATTTCAGAAGTTGGACATTTTTTTTGTTTTAAATATATTTTTTTAATTTGTCTAAGGGAATATTAAAATTATTTGTGGTGCTGGATTTCTAATTTAATGAGCCATAATTCTCATAATTGATTAAGTAATTCACGCCATAATTCTTTGCATTCATATTTTAAAAATGTTAAAATATTTCACTTCACATGCAAAAAATAAAGTTGACCTTTTTTAATGAATTAATGCATTTTTCTTGACTTTTTCATCCTATTCCAATTCCTTGAGACAGCCCTGAAGTCCCCTGATTCCCTGCATTTCAATTACCGCCCGTCTTCTGGCAGCCAGTCTTTAAGGCTCACTAACTCTGACGCTATTTTAATGAAGTGCAATCAAAATAAAGTGAAAATGTAATGTTTAGGCCCTCGGCAACTCCATGTGAGACACATGTGCATTTCAAGTCCTATCACCCTAATCCCCCGGCAAACAGAAGATGACACATTGTTGTCCCCGCTGTGAATAATGATTAGCCGCTGGCAGCAGTAAACAACCAAAGTAATAATTTGCAAATCAGATTGAAATGGGTGTCACGTTTGAGGCTACATTATTACCTCTGCAACAAGTGTACAATCCCAGTGCTCTCGTATAACGAAGGTGTATTCAATTACCTGCAATTACAACATCAACTAAACCCAATACTTTGATTCTGTGCAGAAGCTGAGCATCCCTGAGTGTTCCCAGCTCTGCAAGCAACACACCCAACACGCTTCTTATTCCACACTTGTGTGAAAGTGGCAATTCTTTATTTTTTTACTTGACGCAAGATAAGGATGAATTCCTCGCGCTGCCACTTGAAAGGTGAGAGGAAAACGCCTTGAGACTCCTTTTCTGCATGCATTCCCATCACCTCAGAAGCCGCTGTGGCGTCGAGTGTACACCGTGACTCTGCTGCACTGCTGACAGTCACTGTAAGCGCTTCCAGTTTGGAGCTGCTCTCAGATCTTGATGCAGCAGCAGAAACAGAAGTACAGTAGTGGTATGAGTCACTGGGTGTGAATAATATTGAATGGCGACACAGAGGAAAACATTCTAGTTCAGCATTGAGGTGCAAATGTTCTCCATTCTGTTTTGTTTTGCGCTTCCTTTGATGCAAACACAACCATGCTCGATGTTAGTCACACTTCCCCTCACATGACCTTATCAGCACTTCCAAGCGATTCATTAGGCGGCGCAGCCACAATTGGACGAACAACTGATTCGGACCGATTCAAACGGGCACAGCTGTGCATCCCTACCCGTCCCCCTCCCTGCTGCACAGCCGGAACTCATTTCAATTAGGATTGTGGCTGGCAGAGCTAATCATACATCACTTGGAAAATGAACTATATTTCTGAGAAGCCGCCGAGCTTGAATGAGGTGACAGTGTCTCGCCGAGAAAGGCTCAAATGGAAAAATGCAAATATCAAACGGAGCAGACATCTCGGTTTTTGCATTTCATCATGCAGCCCGGTTGTATCATTTTGATTAGTCAGTCCAATCAGCATGGCCTGTGGATGATAAAACCCCCACCCTCATGGGCCACCGTACTCAGACTAGATGTAATTTAAGCACAACCATGCAATGAATGACATTACAATATGTCACATGTTGGTTTTGCACCACCGGAGGCAAAGTAGTGATTCTAATTTCAGCAAACCCTGTACTCTTGACTCATTTCCAAAAAGTCCTCTCTTTACATTCCAGGTCCGTATCTGTGAGTCTCCACAGATGGAGATAGATGGAAGCTTCCTGATTGTGGCACAGGGGTGAACGCAGCATCAAGATGTAGGAAAGTTTCCCTCGCAGTGCTTTGAAGTTCAAGAGAACTGTGGGACCAGCGCTGGAAGCAAAATCACTTTTTTTTTTTTTTCGCCTTCCTTACTTTCCAAGCTAAGAGCAGACACACTTATAAGATACAAACATGAAAGCAAACAGAGCCGCAGGGGAACACAGCGCTGTTATTGTACAGAGCTGGGTTCTTGTCAGCCCATTGAGTTGTTTACATCCAGAAATTTTGACAAAAGCTGCTGTCCTCAAACACTGGCAGGAATCCATATGACCTGTAGCGAACAGAGGAGGAGGAAGAGGAGGTACATCAGGAAACGGTGAACAGCAGGCGAGCTTGAAGGAGCTTTTTGTGAGATTATTGAAGGGATAGGGAGTAAACTAATGAAACATAGAGAGAGACATGGACAGGAACTTGTTCTTGTTCATGCAATCCCTTCAAAACTACTGTTTTGATGTGGAATGTTCCTTTAATTTGATGTAGATTAAAACCATGTTGTGTTAAATATGAAAAGATGATCACTATTTCAGCCATAATCTCTAAGAATACTAAATATTGCACATAAATAGCACCCTTTTTTTGCAAGGAAATGCTAATGCTAAAGTTAGCAAAAGAGAGTGAAAATTCACACGTTACAGTTATGGAAATTAAGATTATCAGTCTAAATATTATGATTTACATGGACTTTGATTAGCTTAAATCCCACTACCGAATCTACAGATGCTAATATTTTTCAAAGCAATAATCAAGCTAGCATATTTGTCCTTCCCATGTTGATAAGAGTATTAAAAACAGAATAATGTCATTAAAGGTGCATTTGGAAAATTTTAATATTGCATTCGTGAGTTAACTATCATCACTAATGTCTAATTAATCTGAGGAAATATCAAAATTATTTGAGGTACTGGATTACTGGAATTTAATGAGTCATAATCTTAAAATTAATTATTTATTAATTAATAAATATTTAATTCTCACCATAAGTCTCTAAATTCAAATTTAAAAAAATGTTAAAATAATTCACTTTACATGTAATAAATAAAGTATATATTAAAGTACCTTTTGTATTAAAATATTGTATTTTTTCTTGACTTTTTAAATCTTATTCCAATGTAATTAAAGGTGCATTTGGACAGTTTTAAAAATGTGCGATCAATTTAACATTGCATTTATGAGTTAACTATCATCACTAATGTCTAATTAATCTGAGGAAATATCAAAATTATTTGAGGTACTGGATTACTGGAATTTAATGAGCCATAATTCTCAAATTAATTATTAATTAATTAATATTTAGTCAATTCTCACCATAATTCTCTAAATTCAAATTAAAAAAAAAGTTAAAATATTTTACTTTAAATGTTATAAATTAAGTGTCCATGAAAGCTTCCCTTTTTTAATAAGAAAATGCATTTTTTTTTAAACTTTTTCATGCTATTTTAATGGAATTAATGGTGCATTTGGCCGATTTTAAAAAATGTGCGATAATTTAACATTGCATTTGGGAGTTAACTATCATCAATAGTGTTGATAATTAATCTGAGGAAATATGAAAATTATTTGAGGTACTGGATTAATGGAATTTAATGAGCCATAATTCTCAAATTAAAATTTAAAAAAATATTAGAATATTTCACTTCACATGTAATAAAAAAAGTTAACATGAAAGTTTACCTTTTGTATTAAAATAATGTATTTTTTTAACTTTTTAATCTTATTCCAAAGTAATTAAAGGTGCATTTGGACGATTTTAAAAATGTTTGATTAATTTAACATTTGCAAGTTAACTATTGTCATTTAGGTGATTACTCCAGATTTTTTTTTAAATGTTAAGGATTCTACAACCGTAGTTAAAACAGCTTATCAAACACATTAAATGCATTTTTTATTATTTTATAAAATTTAGTACACTGGTGTCATATTTGCTGTAAAATGAAATATGTCAATTTTTGATATTGTAGTAGCAATAAACTCAAACTGGTTGAACTAAGTTAATATTATAATCTATCTCCACTGTTGTTCCTTTTTGATTATTGATGAAACACTTGCTTGTATTTGCAGCATCCACATTAAATTGCTGCAACTTCCCCTTGGTAGAGCTTCTATCTCATCTCATGTCATCCTGAAAAACAAATCTTATTCTGACACTTGCTGGATTTTCAAATTTGCCTACATTTGCATCAGCCTGTCATTTTTCAACTATCATATATGTGCTTTATACTCCTGGTATTAACAGGAGAGCTGGGTAATTAGCATAAGACAAGACACAAGAGAACAATGAACAATGGAAAAAAGCAACTCCTACTCTAATGTTCTTAAATACGTGATTGACAAGTCATCTCTTGTGCTGAGTGCTTAATTGCTGTGATGTTTTTGCACAGTGTATCAAATTAACTCTGCAGATTAGAACTGCACTTCACTGATTTATGACTTAGTGGATAGAAAAGGTTGTATTCTCACACAGCAAACACTTCCTGTGTTGGATTCTTCCAGCTAATCATCCCAACTCTGTATTCTTCACTCAGAGAGAACCCGTTCAAACACCAGACAGTGTGTGTGTTTTTTTAATGCCGTGCCATTCCCTCAACTGGAAACCCCCTTCATGTTGTGCGTGAATCATTTCACACTTTCTCCCTGAATTATGCCAACCTGAAAAACTTCGTAAAGTTTCAGAACGGCAGCGTTGAAGTTCTGAGGGTTCGAGCAGTGTTTGGCTTCACACTGAGTCTGCAGTGACTGGCCCAGTGGGGATCAGTGGGGTTTATTAACTTTGTTTGCTTCAAAGTTTCCTGTGGAGTTTCCTTGTAAACAAACTGTCATCTGTCAAACACATGCTCCAGACTCTATTATGAAGCCATGCCACAATGCTTTGTCTGCTGATGCATGATGGTTATTAACTCCATGTCGGCTTACTGACATCAAGGAATAATGCCTCCCTGAATAATGTTAGGACAGCAGTATGATGTCACAGTGTTAACATGCATTTTGGAATGGAGTGGCGAATGGTTTTGGAAAGATTTTAAGCCCATGCAGCAACTTCCACTACAGAGTCATGTCTGTTTTTAATGCAGATGACCCAAATATCACATATATCAAGTATTGGCTTTTGGTGTTGTTGTTTTTATGGAGATTTCTCCAGATATTCTGAATATTTCTGAAATATTATGGTCTGTAGACGATTTTAAATATACTGTATTCTCAAGCAGTTTAGCTAGCAGTATTTAGCTAGTTACAGCGGCAAGGAAAATGTCCTTTAACAGGCAGAAACCTCCAGCAGGACCAGACTCTGCTGAGACCGAGTTGGGTCTGGAAAGAGGGATAGAGGAGAATAAGGGAGAGAGGGAGAGGTGATAGTGATGAGACGGGTTGTAGAAGCTGTTGACGCTGGAGTCTGGAACGCCCACAGCAGGAGGAACCTATGAGACAAGGGAGCTCAGGGACTCCAGGAAGGCCTATGATTGGTGACTTTAATGGGTAGAAACCTCCAGCAGGACCACAGCAGGAGGAACCTACGAGACAAGGGAGCTCAGGGACTTCAGGAAGGCCTATGATTGGTGACTTTAATGGGTAGAAACCTCCAGCAGGACCACAGCAGGAGGAACCTATGAGACAAGGGAGCTCAGGGACTCCAGGAAGGCCTATGATTGGTGACTTTAATGGGCAGAAACCTCCAGCAGGACCAGACTCATGTTAGACAGCCATCTGATGAGACTGAGTTGGGGTTGGAAAGAGGGATAGAGGAGAATAAGAGAGAGAGGGAGCGGTGATAGTGATGAGACGGGTGGTAGAAGCTGTTGACGCTGGAGTCTGGATCGCCCACAGCAGGAGGAACCTACGAGACAAGGGAGCTCAGGGACTCCAGGAAGGCCTATGAAGGCCTACAGGAAGAGTTAAAGTAAGTGATGAGGGGGTGAGATAGGATCCCAGTGTGTCAGTCTAAGCCTATAGCAGCATAACTAAGATCTGGTCCAAGCCTGATCCAGCTCTAACTATAAGCTTTATCAAAAAGGAAAGTTTGAAGCCTACTCTTAAAAGTAGAGAGGGTGTTTCCCACCTGGACCCTGACTGGTAGATGAATCCAAAGGAGAGGGGCCTAATAACTGAAGGCTCTACCTCCCATACTACTTTTAGAGACTTTAAGTGCGATGAGCAGCAGGCCTGCATGTTGGGAGCGTCGTGAAAAAGGATCCAAAACAATCAAGCATACATTTCCATTTTCATCCTGTGTTGTTCTTGAAACAAGACTACTACATTACCCACAATGCAGCGTAGTGTGGACCTTAAAACTCCACATGCATCCTCTGATTCCTCTCTTTTTTTCGAACTTCAGTGCCGAACAGTTTATCAGTCTATGCTCGGCTCCCTCTGGAGCCACAGAAACCTTCAAAAACCCTCTTTTTGCACATGTTGTTAGTGCTCTCCGAGACCTGTAAACAGACTTTGATGTGAGAAACGGGTTGCCCTTTAAAAAATGCTGGAATGGTGTCCTCATGTGCATGCTAGGAAGACATGGTGGTACACAGGGAACAAGGACCTGCTTATTAAAATACACAGAGGGTAGCTTTAATTGAGGCGGCGCTCCAAAGGTGGGAAATATGCCCCAATTTAGGACTGGGTCTATTTTGCATTTTGTGTCACTTTAACTTTGCCTGTCATCCCTTTTTCTATTTATCCTTCTCCCCAAAGTATTCCACTCTGGGGCCCTTCACAGTATCATCCCTTTGTTATCTTAACAGACAAGCGCCACAAGCTGCTGGGGAAATCAGACGTCAGATTTCAGAGACCGGACCACGGGCGCAAGTGACGGTCAGATTTTGTAGCACAGTGCCACGCTGACAGTCTGCAGGCGGGGAGACATAATGATGTGGAACTGTGTTAGTAAGAGCAATGTCATCAGTGTTACTCCATGTTTTTATAATCCTTTTTTTGGCTGTTTTTCCTCCTCTTCATCTGATGTCGTTAGCCGAAATGTTCCCCCCAACCCACCCTCCCCTCAGAGCCGATACCAAAGGACTTTGTTGCACTGTCTCATGGCTGCACGATCAATTCCCAGGCTGATTAAACCCGGCATGCTAATTTGTTTGAGCAGCACAGAATGTACAGCAGGATGCAGCTGATGCATGATGTCACAGGAGCAAACGTGTGATTTTCTCTGAAAGCATCTGGCGGTTTTCTTTACAGCAGTTGCAGCAGACTTTATTCCCCCCGCTGGGCTTGTTGGCACGACGTGGAGCGAGTGAGGGACAACATGCACATTATATAATTAACAGTGCATGGGGTTGTTTTATATAGGAATCAAAAGACAAGAATAAAACTGATGTTCCAAAAAAAGATGGCACTAAAAGAAAAAGGGGGTGTAGCGACTGAAAATGTTACTGATCCTTTTGTAGGGTTTCAGCTGCACAACAGTTTTCCCTTCATGGTGCTCCAAATGTTTTCAATAGGAGACAGGTCAGAACTGCAGGCTGCAGGACTCTTCTACTACTGAGCCACGCTGTTGCAATATGAGCAGAATGTGGTTTAGCATTGTCTTACTGTAATATGCAAGGTCCTCCTTTAAAAAGGCGATGTGTTTGGATGGTGCACCAAAACTAAATGCAACCCTAGAAAATCATAGACCCTGTCTGTTAATCTGCACACTGATAAAGATGATGAAGTGTCCATGATTTCCTTGAAGAATTTCAAATTTAGACTTCTCAGATCACAGGACATTTTCTACATTGCCTCAGTCAAATTTAGATTTTTATTTGATATATATATATTTATATATATGCACACCTGAGTGGATGAAGTGGTGTCCATGATTTCCTTGAAGAATGTAGAATGTTTATTCATTTGATATATTTACATACATAAATATATTTTATATATATATATATATGTATATCTAGAGAGAGACAATGTCACATTTTAATAGATTTGATATATATAATGTGACTAATAATGTATATATGTGTGTATATATGTATATTTATATGTTTATAGATATACATATATATTAATGTATATATTTAGTGTCAAATGTTTATATATTCCAAGACTAGACTAGAAAAAAATTGACATTCTTCAAGGCAATCATGGACACCGCTTCATCTACTCAAGTGTATTTATATATATATGTCTATATATTTATGCATATATTGACATATATAGACATAAATATATATGAAGTATATAAAAATGTGACTAATAATGTATATGTATGTATATATACATATATATTTATATATATTTAATGTCAAATATTGATGTATTCTAGAAATATACACTTATATATAAAATTAATCAACATTTGACATTCTTCAAGGAAATCATGGACACCGCTTCTTCCACTCAAGTGTATATATGTCTATATATTTATGTGTATACAGACATATATAGACATACATATATATCAAGTATATCAAAATGTGACTAATAATGTATATGTATGTATATATACATATATATTTATATATATGTATATATATTTAATGTCAAATATTGATATATTCTAGAAATATACACTTATATATAAAATTAATCAACATTTGACATTCTTCAAGGAAATCACGGACACCACTTCATCCACTCAAGTGTATATATATGTCTATATATTTATGTATATATTGACATATAAAGACATAAATATATATGAAGTATATCAAAATGTGACTAATTATGTATATGCATGTATATATACATATATATTTATATATATTTAATGTCAAATATTGATATATTCTAGAAATATACACACTTATATCAACATTTGACATTCTTCAAGGAAATCATGGACACTGTTTATTCCACTCTAGTGTATATATATGTCTCTATAGATAGATAGATAGATAGAACTATGTTTTCATCAACAACCTACAAAGCGTCCCAAAGTTTTTGAAATTGCTGTTGTGTGGAGAATGTATCTTTCCAGAAAAAGAAAAAACAAGCTGCTGCTTTAACCCCTCTTAATAAATTAGCAATTATGTTTTCAAGATCATGAGGATGCCATATCGGCATAGTCGAAATATTTTACATATTCATTTCCCTCGCCCCCTCTGGGTTGAAAACCAACATCACTGAGAAGCACAACCAGATAGATAATGTCCTGTCTCTGAATAATGCATATTCATGCCCTGGATACCGCGCGCACGAGCTGAAGCCCCCGATATGCTTTAATGAGCTTGGTTCCTGGGGTGAACGGCTAAATTTCTCATTCGAGCTCCAGACAGAAAAGGTTAAAAGAGTCCTCCTTCTGCCAGAGAACAGGAGAGGGACGGTGAGGCGGCGGCCAAACGCCTCCTGCAAGGTCACCGCAGGAAATTGGGCGCACATCATAATCTCACCTTGTAAACAAACGCTCGCACGCGGACCTACGATGGCCCTCTTTTTGTTGTTGAATTATTCAGGCTGTATCCGTTTCTGAGCAGAAAATTAATATTTCAATATGCTTGTAATTAATTCAGGTTATTTGCCGAGTTAATTGAGCCATGGGAAAGTCCTCAGAGGACAATGAGTTTCATCTAATCCCATCTTATTATACCCAACCTCACAGTCTGCATTAATTGACAGAGCTGCTGGGATTGCGCTCTAATTAAGCACGTGTCAGTTTTACACTAATGACTTCATCTTTTTTTTTTTTTTTCCATTTACATTTTTCTTTATTTCTGTGGTTATATTTAAAATACTAAAGGAGAAAGCATCATCATCATCATCACCACCACGTGTAAATATAAATCTGAGAACATAAACATTACAGCTCACATGTTTACATCTCTGTCGTCATGGACACCTGCTCTCCTAAAGACAGTGACAGGTGTTTGTGTCTGTGTTTAATCAGTGCTCCGGTGCGTCACAGTGCTGGTTCTGCAGGACGGTCTGAAGGTGTTCAGCAGGTGTGTGGTCTCAGGAGTACAGGAGCTCAGAGAGGTCCATGTGTTTGTTAAAGATGACGGAGAACTCCTCAGAGAGCAGCTGGTGGAGGCTCCGGCCGTCGTGAAAGTAGACCCAGCGCTCGCCCGTCCAGCCGTAACGCTTCGGCCCGCTGGTGGGAGAAGAGAGCCAGATCTGTTTGTTTGGAGTCTGTTTGTTGATGACGTAGGTGCCGTGGTCCTCGCCTATCTTTACTGTCAGCACGTCGTAGTCTGCTCCAGTGAAAGCTTCATCCATCAGGTCCTCAAAGTAATCAGCCAGAGAGTCCAACGTCTCGTCAGCCAGGTGTGGGTTTCTCCAGCCTTGGAGCCGTCAGGTGGATGCTCCTCCTCCTCCTCCAACAGACATCCTCCACTCTGTTCTCTACACATCTGACAGCAGGCGGACAGATGGGACGCACAGTGTGTTTGTTGAGCGGAGGGATCCCTGTGAGGTGTGACAGGCTCCTCACCTGGACACAAAGCTTCCTGGTGCTCTGCGCAGCCGCAATGTTCAGCTGTGTGTTCGCCAGGTGACACATCTGAGAATATATACATGTGGATTTATTAAAGAGCATCATCATGGTCTCCCTCTTCCTCAATGACTTCATCTTTAAAAAAAAACATGCTTTTGATTCACTAGAACTGCACTGCCTCCCCATAAAACCTAGACTAGAATCTGAAATCCATCTTCTTAATGATCAGACACCTTCGTATCTTCCAGACATGCATGCCTGCTTATCATACTTTAAGTCTCCAAAAGTAGTATGGGAGGTAGAGCCTTCAGTTTTCAGTCCCCTCTCCTTTGGAATCATCTACCAGTCAGGGTCCGGGAGGCAGACACCCTCTCTACTTTTAAGATTCGGCTTCAAACTTTCCTTTTTGAGCTGTTTGAGCTGCTGCTGCAAACATCCTCCAGAGATGATAACCTTTACCCCGCCTCGTTGCATCGTGCAACATCTCCACTCTAATATCTCATTGTCATTATGAATCCATTTAACACGTCAGTTTTTTTTCCCCTTCATCCTCCCACAGAAACCACAGAGCCGTCCCCCCCCCCCTCCCCCTCCGGCTCTGCTTCCAGCTGCACAAAGTCATCTCTTCAAGTATGCTTCATTTCATCTGTGGCACAACAAGTAAGTCGTCTGCCGTCTGCAAAGAGGCAAAGCTTCTTTTTTTGTTTTGCTCTGAGTTAAGAATGTGACAAGGATTGGGCTGTCACTGCACGCATGTCCCCCTGCTGTGTTGTTACAGTAATGAGCAGGGACAGTCTTCCTCCTCCTTAAGAGGCAATATTACATCTTAAGGCGTTTTTCAACAGGAGGATGGATTTAGTTCAGGGGTAGTACTTTTCAAAGGTCCCAGGACTTTCAGGGGGCAGGGCCTGCAATGCTGAACTTGATTTAGCAGCTTGTAACAGTAGTCTTCTCTAACCCACCGTGAATGCATCTCTCACCCGGTGTTCCGGTTTTAAAAGTGACCATGTAAACTGGAGACCTTCAGCTGAAAAGCTCTAAAGACGTTTACGAGGGATGCATCCGGCTGAGAGTCTCCAGTTAACAGGGTCGCTGTTTGAACCAAAACACCGGCTGATCTCTGCGAACTAATTGTGTTGCTCATAATGATACCTGCCTGTCCATCTGCTTCTATGGTGTCATGTGTGATGAATGGCGTTCCTCTTTGTTTTACTGCCCTCTACTGGTCTAATGGTGTAGTGCATTTACTTTTTATTTCCTCCATGCATCACTGGCCTGATTTGCACAGTCTACCTAGGACTTCAGCCTGCAGTTGAACGCAGACAACAATGGAGGCACAGGAACCTTTTAGTTCAGGGTGCTAAAAGACCCCAGAACTCTTGGTTGAAATGCATATCAGTAATAACCCACGCAACCCACTTCCACCTCTTCTCAGTGTCAACACACCTGCATCTGAAGTAGTCCAGTACATGATCCACTACTGCAGCATGTGCCATGTCTCGTTCGCTCCATGACTTAGTGCCCACTTAATGCACATGAATCATGTAGGATGCATACGCTGGAGGGAGCAGGTCCAACTCAGAACATGGTATCGCATCTTGCAGAACGCAGCATTCCCATGAGCGTTGGTTTTAAATGTTTAAAACACTTCCATAAGTGTCCATGTCAGCGTTAAAGCTCTGTGTACCTTCACCTGCCATGAAGCTAGGTGGATGATCTGTAGGAGCACTTATGTAACCCTCTGAGTTGCTGTGCTGTGAGTTCTTTGCCGCGTGTCTTTCTTTAAAAAGAAGACAAACTGCTGCGCCTGGACTTGTCGATTCCATTCAAATTATCTGCCTTCAAAGGAAGAAAGAAGAAGTGTTGGGAACAGTGTTGTCTTTTATTCCTGCTCTTCAGATTCCTAATAAAACAACAACAGCACACAGACTCCCCCGCCCTCCATATTTTGTTGTGCTGAATCAATTATTGATAGCTCTCTCTTTCTGGTGCCGCAGAAATGCATGATCAAGGTGTGCCAGCCAGAAGAGCTTAAGCTAAAGAAAGTTGCAGAAGAAGAATAGTTACCGGTGTGCAGCGTTTTTGTGCTTCTGACTTCAAATGGTTCAATTTAACTCAAAGTAGGCAGTTTTTGTCCTGCTGCAAAAATGTGTCCACTCTGAAGGCTGCATCAGGAAACATTCACTCCATCATGCTGTTTGCTTGATTTACAAGTAACAAACTAAAGCTGCATTTACACCGCAGGAACTCTCTTAAAGACCAGGAACTTAAGGAGGTACTCACTATATGCATCAACTGTAGGGGCAACTGTTAAAATGATATTCAAGGGATTTTATTTCATGCCCTAATAGTTCCTTCAAGAGAGGTGGTACCTTCTGAAAGTACAGGAACTTTCAGGAGTTGAGTTTCAGGAGACTATTTTACACAACAGCATATGAACGTCCCTGATCTCACAAGGTATTAAGGTATTAAACTACAGGAACTTTCCTTAGGGACCAGGAACTTTAGGAAAAATTCAGTACATATCAACCGCAGGTGCAAAAGTAATGCTAAAGGGACTCTATTCCATGCCTCTTAAGGTCCCTGTTAAAGAGGTGGTACTTTCTGAAAGTATAGGAACTTTCCTTAGGGACCAAGAACTTTAGATGGTACTCACTCTATGTATAAACTGTAGAGGCAAAGGCTGATACAAGGAACTTCAGATGGTACTCGCTATATATCAACCACAGGTGCAAAAGTAATGCTAAATGGACTCCATTGCATGCCTCTTAAGGTCCCTGCTAAAGAGGTGGAACTTTCTGAAAGTATAGGAACTTTCCTTAGGGACCAAGAACTTAAGATGGTACTCACTCTATGTATAAACTGTAGAGGCAAAGGCTGATACAACATTCAAGGGACTTTATTTCATATTTAATAGTTATTCTAGTGAGGTGGAACTTTCTGAAAGTACAGGGACTTTAAAAGTGGTACTTTTTGCAGTGATTGGTTTAGTTTCAGGAGACTCTTTTACACAACAGCAGAATTACTTCCCTATTCGCCCAATGTATTAAGGTATTAAACTACAGGAACTTTCCTTAGGGACCAGGAACTTTGGGAAGGCAGAAGTAATGCTAAAGGGACTAAAGGAACTAAAGGGACTTCAGATGTTACTCAATATATAGAAACTGCAGAGGCAAAGGCTGATACAATGTCCAAGGGACTTTATTTCATGTTCTAATAGTTCTTCTAGTTAGGTGGAACTTTCTGAAAGTACAGGAGTTTTAAAAGTGGGACTTTTTTCAATGATTGGTTGAGTTTCAAGAGACTCTTTCACACAAAAGCATATTAACTCTCCTAATCTCCTATGGTATTAAGGTATTTTACTATAGGAACTTTCCTTAGGGACCAGGAACTTCAGATGGTACTCGCTATATATCAACCGCAGGGGCAAAAGTAATGCTAAATGGACTCCATTGCATGTCTCTTAAGGTCCCTGCTAAAGAGGTGGTACTTTCTGAAAGTATAGGAACTTTCCTTAGGGACAAGGAACTTCAGATGTTACTCAGTATATAGAAACTGCAGAGGCAAAGGCTGATACAACGTTCAAGGGACTTTATTTCATACTCTAATAGTTCTTCTAGAGGGGTGGTACCTTCTGATAGTACAGGGACTTTTGAGTACTCACAAATTTCAGGACACTCTTTTACTTCCCTATTCTCCCAAGGTATTAAGACTTTGGTGCAGTGCAAACAGCAGTGGATTGAGGAACCTTTCAAATGACTTGAAAACTAGTACCTCATATAACATTTTTGGGGTATTTTTGGTGGAAACATGGCTTTTATAGAAGGGTTCCAAAATGTGACATTTATAAACAGAATAAAACTAGAAGAGTCCAGTTTTTAAGACTTGATTGACAGACAAACAACAAAGGGCTGGAGGAACCTTTTCAATCCCTTGAGAAGTAGTTCCTGGGATTAACAGTACTGTTTTTTATTTTGGTGCAAACATGGCTTTTTAGTAAGGGTTCCAAAATGTGAAGAGTCCAGTTTTCTAAGACTTGATTGACATGCAAACAACAAAGGGCTGGAGGAACCTTTTCAATCCCTTGAGAAATAGTTCCTGGGATTAACAGTGCTGGGGTTATTTTGGTGCAAACATGGCTTTTATGTAAGGATTCCAAAATGTGAAGAGTCCAGTTTTTAAGACTTGATTGACAGACAAACAACAAAGGGCTGGAGGAACCGTTTGATTTCCTGCAAAAGTAGTTCCTGGATCAAAGAGTGTCAGGTATTTTTGGTGCAAACAGAGCTTCAAGGTGTGTTTAAAATAGCGCTTTGTACTTTTGTAATTAAAATAATAATGGAATAGGTGTTACAATTGAACTAGAGGAATATACAAAGCCCAAACTTTTGAACTCAATGCTTCTGCAAAAAGAAACTTACCTCCCAAATAGTGAGACTGTAGCACAAAAACAAAGTCCCCTCACTAAATGTGATGTTGTGCAAAGTGGCATGAGCATGGGATTGGATGAAAAAAAATCCAAAAGGCATGGGTCCAGAATTACTCGGGGCACATTGTCCATGCACTTCTTTTTTTTTTTTTTTTGTGGCTCAGCAGAACTGCACACGCAACTACCTCCTCTGGCCTGGCTTCAAATTGTCACTTTGAAAAGAGCCGAGAAGATAACATCAGGCGTTTCTTTTCTTTCATATCAGGAGTTTCTTTAAAGGTAGAAAGTAAACAGAACTAGTGGTGTGTCATGTGAATGCTGGGGCTGATATGAACAGACTGAAATAGCTGAAGGGATCATTTTCAAGTCGCTGGAGAATTACAGAGAAAAATCATTCCCTCTGGCTGTTGATATTTCCGTCTGTTCTTTTTGTTGTCGTTTGAATTTGCGTCAAGTTATTACGTGTTTGCCTCAGACGTCAGACGTGGATGGTTTGAGGGATGTTGCATTGATTCTTCTGCTCCTCACCCACGAAAGCAATCAATAACTCAAGCACTGCCGAAGCAATTACACTTCAGGGTTAAAAAGACCGGAATAACATCGCTGTGGATAAAGCTAATACTGATGGAGATGACTAACCTTTAAAACTGGAGTCAGTGTTTTTTTTCATAACTTGTCCTCATTATACAACTGTAATGTGTGGTGGAGAGCAGCCAGCTCGAGAGGTCAGGAGCCGTAGCAGCTGAGCCTGACGGTTCTGCATGTTGAAATCTGGCAGAGAGGTCTTTTAATTTGAAGGGCACTTGTCCTGGCAGAGTACCAGCAGTGGTCTGTGTCATATTAAGGGAGGCTGACACAGAGTGACAGCAGGAGTCCGCTGTGACATCGTCCCACATAATCACAGCAATAAAAGGACGTTTAATTTGATGAAGTTTTACATGGAGTTGGAGTGGGTTGAATGTGTAATGGGTTAGCGCCTGGACTCTCAGCGGGGGGTTTTGGCCCTGAGGAGGAGAAACCCTGAAGGATTGTAATCAGTGTCAGGATGTGAGAGCCTTTTCACTGGAGGCAGGAGATCATGAATGGAACTTAGCAGGAAGATCCATTCTTCAACGGTTAATGAGGAGAACTGACAGAGCAATTTATTATCATTAGTCAATAATGACATTCTAATACACCAAAATGTCAGTTTTGACCAATTAGAATGCTCCTTTAAGAAACCAGGAAAACATAAAAAATTATAATTACTTCTAGTAAAATTATGAGTTAATTAACAATAATTAAAAACAATGTTAATGTACAATTTTCTTGTAAATATGTAACTTTTTCACATATCATTTTTTACCAATATGTTAAGCAAATGTGTGACTTTAATTTCTTATTAATTTAAGACGTTTCCTCATAAACTTAACATTCTAATTTTAAGACATTTTTAATTTTTCAACTACTTTTCCATTTGAATGTATTAAGTTAATCTTGTAACTTTAGGAAATAAACTTGTTAGTTTACATTTTTACTTATTTCACGTAAATGTCAATTTTTTTTTAACTCTACAAATTTATACAGTTAAAAATATTAATTTTATGAATTTATTCTTGCAAAATTGTCACTTTAATCTCAGAATGGTTAACGTATAACGTCAATCTCATAATTGAATGAGCATGAACTTGTAAATTTACATTTTCCTTTCATGAATGTAAGAGTTTAATCCCAGAATGCTACAACTTTTTTTTCAAGACCATTTATAAAATTCAAATAAAAAAAATTAATTACTTTATTCTTGATATATTGTAACTTTATTCTCAGTATTTACTATTCCTTAATTTGTTCCAAACCCTTATTGATGCTATGATTTATTGACAACTAAAATGCAATTTTTGATAACCATAATATTTTCAAAATTGATAAGCTTTAATGCACAATTTTATTTTATTTTTCCAGTTATTGTACAACTCATTTTACATAAATTATACTTTTTTTCTCTACTACTGTATACAATTAAAATAATAATTCTACGTCTTTAATGTCAGAATGGTGAAATATGACGTCAACCTTGAAAAATGTTAAATGCGCCACAAATTGCACAGTTCAGCAAATGGCCTCATGGTGCAACAGAGTTGTTTGCATAGATTTTAATGAGACATTAATTGGAGCGAACCAGACCCTTTTCTATGCAAATTCACAAAAAAGTGCAAAATGTTAAATGCGCCACAAATTGCACAGTTGAGCAAATGGCCTCATGGTGCAACAGAGTTGTTTGCATAGATTTTAATGAGACATTAATTGGAGCGAACAAGACCCTTTTCTATGCAAATTCACAAAAAAGCGCAAAATGTTAAATGCGCCACAAATTGCGCTGTTGAGCAAATAGCATCATGGTGTGCTAGTGTTGTTTGCATACATTGTAATGAGACATTATGCATTAAATGTAGCGAACAAGACCCTTTTCTATGCATATTCACAAAAAACGCTAAATGGTAAATGCGCCAAAATTTGCACTGTTGAGCAAATAGCATCACTGTGTGCTAGTGTTGTTTGCATACATTGCAATGAGACATTATGCATGAAAAGGAGAGAACCAGACCCTTTTCTATGCAAATTCACAAAAAAACCTGCAAAATGTTAAATGCGCCACGATTTGCACTGCGGATCTGATAGCATCACCGTTCGCCAGTGTTGTTTGCATACATTTTAATGAGACATTATGCAATAAATGAAGCAAAACCTACCCTTTTCTATGCAAATTCACAAAAAGCGCAAAATGTTAAATGCGCCACAATTTGCGCTGTTGAGCAAATAGCATCATGGTGTTCTAGTGTTGTTTGCATACATTTTAATGAGCCCTTTTCTATGCAACAAAGCCTCATTATAGATAACACTTGAACTGCTAACACTAGCGCTAACTTGCAGCACTGTCCGGGTATTTGTAACCTTTCTGTAATAATTGAGCACTTTGGCATCTAAACATCAACTTGATGTTGTGCTACCCTCACATCAACCTTGTTCCTCACCACAACTTTGTCTTTTATTTATCAGACTGCTTTCAAATGTTGGCTCATTAGTGTTGCTCTTTATATTCTGCTCACAGTTAAACTTTAATTCCTCTTTAAAAAAAAAACAACGCTCTGCATTCCAGCGTGATGTTTTCTGGATTCATTTGATTATGTTTCTGCAGCTTCGACAGTATCAATGATTAGAATGCGAGACGAGTAAGTGCACGCCGTGATCACTTTGGCTGCGAGTGGCATCCAGCTTGGCTGTCAAAATCCGATTTTTCACTTTGGCTCATTTGTGAAAGTCAGAGACAACACCACGGAGACACGGGCCCTGTTCTGATTGCACAGGAGGTCAGAATAACGATCATCCCTGCAGGAAACGGCGGTGACAAAGTTGCTTTAAATCAGGACAACGTCTAAAGGAGGTGCTAATTTCTCCTGCATTCCTCAAAGTGGCGTATGCATTGCTTTTTAAGGTGACACAAATGCATCACCCAGCAATATCCAAACCGTGCATCCTCATCCTCCTCAATGGGCGAGGGGAGCCGTTAAACGACCGAGCCGGCGACATGCATCAAACCGAGGCGAATTGACGCGGCCCGACACGCGTGACATTGATATTCATGGCGATCACGCAGGTCATTCGGAGGCGTAGCAGTGGGGGAATTATGCAGAAAGTGCAGAGTGAGGCAGATTTGTGAGCGTCTGGGCCCAGAAGATGCCCTTGGATCGCCCCCCCTTTAGTGGACTCCCAAGAGTGTGTGTGTGTGTTTGTCTGCGTCTGTGGAGTGGAGCCAATTTGTCATCATCTCAATATGTCTTCATGCTGATGAAGACCAAAATATCAGTAGTGCTCATGAATATGGAAACGGCGAGATGAGGGCGGCCACTTGGAGGATTCGTCCTTGTCGGAGCATCTTTACAGTGTGTCTAGTTGGAGGATTAGCATCTAATAATAAACAAACACACATAATCTGACGCTCAAATATATGTACAGGAGTGACAAACAGATAGAAGAAGAGACAGGGCCTGATGCACAAAAGATAAATGTGCAGCACCCACAACTTCTGAAACTTTCATCACGCGTCTTTAAATACCACGTTGACTTTTTCAAGGTGCATGCATTTGCATATTGTGATCGGCGGGGTTCTCCACGCAGGAATGTATCAGCGTTTCTGCGGCGAGGAGCGAAATGGAAAGCGGCTCCGGTCGCCACAGTCTGCTCGTGTCGCTCCCTATCTAGGTCACACAAACTGGGAGAGTGGCGATGCTAAATGGCATCATTACTCCGCTAAGTGCTCACCCCTCTTTTGACTTTTTCCAGCATGTCTCTTGTACGGATTCAAAATGCGCTTTATTCAGGATGGCAATTCGCAAGGCAGTGAAATAAAAAAGGAAAGGAGGCGGAGGGAAAGGAGGGGTGGTGAAGCAAGTAGGGCACAAAGTCTAAGTCTGATCTGAGATTCTGGAGGCTTTGCACTATTATCAGAGGATCAAGCATCGCTGGCTTTGATCTAGGAGTGATTTGAGGGAACTCTCAAGTGAGGTCACGGAGACTACAGAGAGGGGCTGCTATCAAAGTGATTGGGTTATGAATGGGAGCACAGTGTTCACAGGAAATGCCGAAACTTGGGAGGATTCATGCGTCTGAATAATCCACAAAACAAAAAATCTGGCGATGCCGAATCAGAGAGTGATGTCATGAGAGTTGTGTTTGGCTCGTTTGTTCAGTGAGAAAAAAAAAAGGAGAAGAAGAAGCCGGAGGACTCGATGACAGCGTTTCTGATGCATGTCGTAATGGTTAATAAAGACATGAGAGGAGATAAAAGAGGGTCTTAGATCTGTTTTTGAAGGAACAGCTGGAATTCACAAGAGCAGGCGTTGCCAAATGTTTTGGGGCTCTGTTGGAGTGGTTTCACTGAATCATTGAGGGTCATTCAGAGGGAAGATTCAACTATTTCAGATTAAAACACTCAGGGTCTGATCCACTTCAAGATTACACGGCTTTTGAGCTTGAAAATGTGTGAAAACGAGCCAAAAAAGTCCTCTAACTCTCAAAGCATGTGTAAAACGATAAATGCGCCATAAATTGCGCTGTAGACTATGCCCGTTTTGTATGAATGAATTTTAATGAGCCATTAATTGGAGCAAAACAGGCTCTTTTCTATGAAAATTCACAATAAAAGCGCAAAATGTTAAATGCGCCACAAATTGCGCTGTGGAGAAGATAGCATCACTGTATGCCAGTGTTGTTTGCATACAATTTATTTAGCCATTATGCATTAAATGGAGCTAAACAGGCCCTTTTTCTATGCGAATTAACAGAAAAGGCGCAAAATGTTTAATGCACCACAAATTGCGTCGCAGAGTACATAGCATCACTGTGCACCAGTACTGTTTGCATACATTTTAATAAGCCATTAGTTGGAGAAGAATAGGCCCCTTTTCTATGCAAATTCACAAAAAAGCGCAAAATGTTAAATGCACCACAATTTGCGCTGCACAGCAGATAGCATCACTGTGCACCAGTGTTGTGTGCACACATTTTATTGAGCCATTTTGCATTAATTGGAGTGAAACTGGCCCTTTTCTATGCAAATTAACAGAAAAGGCGCAAAATGTTAAATGCACCACAAATTGCGCTGCGGAGAAGATAGCATCACTGTACGCCCGTGTTGTTTGCATACAATTTATTTAGCCATTATGCATTAAATGGAGCAAAACAGGCCCTTTTCTGTGCAAATTAACAGAAAAGGCGCAAAATGTTAAATGCACCACAAATTGCGCTGTGGAGAAGATAGCATCATTGTGCGCCAGTGTTGTTTGCATACAATTTAATGAGCCATTATGCATTAAATGGAGCGAAAGAGGCCCTTTTCTATGCAACTAAGCCTCATTACCAATAACACTTGAATTGCTAACACTAGGGCTAATAGCACTGCGCAGTTAGAGTGGAATATTTACCGCCTTGTGAGTGCAATCGGTAACTGCGCCATAGTGTTTATAAACGTATAAACTTCACGTGATCAAAGCAAATATCCACGTCTTGATGACCTTAAAATAACTATATAAATCTGTATTTTGACATTACCAGCTGCTTTTTGCTAGCTAGCTCCATCCAAGATGTAAGCTAGCAATACAATTTTGAATTCATATCGCATCTGTCATGAAACAACTGCTTAAAACGTAAGAACATCCCTGCTCTATCCAGCTCATGAAATATGTGGATAGAATTTAGCGCCGTCAGGATTGAAGCACACGGCGCAGCACTGCGCTGCACCGAGTAATGATGTGCAACTCAAGTCAGTTACAATAAGGCACAAATTGGAGCAAGCTGCACATTTGTGGGTGTTTTTGCACTTGAATGTTGTTAGCATTATTTGCTTTGTGAATTTGAAGTTGAGATAGTGCAGATAGCGGGGGGATTTAAGCGCAATTCTTGGTGCAACTAGCGCCTGCAATCCATTCTTAGCACTCAGCTTATTTTTTACCAACATTTTGACACAAATATTTATATGTCTACTACTGACATTCTTGAATCAGTCTCATTACGATAGCTTCAAATTATTCAAGTGCATTAATTACTCGCTTTCAGGTTGCGCCATTGGGAATGCGCCTCCCAACACCAGGCCAACTTCACCCTAAATTAACAATTTAGACAACTCCTTAGCTGGACCAACAATGTGTGAATTTGAAGTTGAGATGGTGCAGATAGCGGGGGGGATTTCAGCGCAATTCTTGGTGCAACTAGCGCCTGCAATCCATTCTTAGCACTCAGCTTATTTTTTACCAACATTTTGACACAAATATTTATCTGTCTACTACTGACATTCTTGAATCAGCCTCATTACGATAGCTTCAAATTATTCAAGTGCATTAATTACTCGTTTTCAGGTTGCGCCATTGGGAATGCGCCTCCCAACACCAGGCCAACTTCACCCTAAATTAACAATTTAGACACCTCCTTAGCTGGACCAACAATGTGTGAATTTGAAGTTGAGATGGTGCAGATAGCGGGGGGATTTAAGCGCAATTCTTGGTGCAACTAGCGCCTGCAATCCATTCTTAGCACTCAGCTTATTTTTTACCAGTATTTTGACACAAATATTTATCTGTCTACTACCTACATTCTTCAATCAGTCTCATTACGATAGCTTCAAATTATTCAAGTGCATTAATTACTCGTTTTCAGGTTGCGCCATTGGGAATGCGCCTCCCAACACCAGACCAACTTCACCCTAAATTAACAATTTAGACAACTCCTTAGCTGGACCAACAATGTGCATTGTGCAAGATACATATCACGTGATTAAGTCAAAGTTAAAGATAAATAAAGGAGTGGAATACCCAGAGATGGATTTATGACAACAAAGGAGGGGTATTCGTGAGCGCAATGTTCATGAATGGCACGAAACTTGAAGCAACACAATTAGAAGTGTAGCCAAAAGTGCTCTTGACAAATTCAGAGACTCACAGTGAATGTGTTTTCATCTGGGACAATTTTAGGTCCATCGTTTTTAGTGTTTTTTTTGTTTGATTTTTCGTATCCGAAAGATTTAATGGTCTTCGAAATCCGAGAGAGGTCCCTTCGGCGTTGCAAAGTGGCCATTAGAAATGTCCTTCAGAGGGCTACTTTTGTCACTTCATTCTGAGGGAATATTTCCATGTTGTACTTTTTCCCTTGAGTGGTCAGCCGGAATGATTTCGGAGCCACAAATAGCATTCAACGCTATCGGCTTTTAAAAATCAAATGGTTCGACCTTGGCATCCGTGGAAAAGTCAAAGGTAGCACAGCTAAAGCATAGTCCCCCCCCCTGTTATGACTAGACAAAATAATGACTAATCCTCCAGCGGCTTCAGAGTGGTTTCAAGAAAGCGAGGAAGCTCTCCGACGGAGCAAAGAGCCACCGATTCCCTGTCAAAATCAAATCTTTCACTTTGGCTTCTTTGTGGGAGTCGGAGCCTTTCTAATGCGTCGTGTAATGGGCAGCAGGACAAAAACGAAAGTGGGTGAAAGCATGTGTGAAATGTGTTTTCTCTGAAACAATGGGGGGTTTCTGCAAGAGCAGGGGTTGCCAGTTGTTTGAGACTTTATTGCACCAATTTCATAGAAGCGTTGCTGGCAAATTGAAGGGGCGGTTGTCCTTTGGAAAATGCGTGCACGAAACCTTTTGTAAGGAGCATCATTAAGGTGATGGAGGAGCTCACACAGCTCTCTCTCTCTGACTTCCCATTGTTCACACCTTTCGCTTTAAACCGCCATCACTCAGGGGATCATCCTCTTATATTCTTATCAGGCGCAAGTGTTACACAAAGACGACACGGAGGTGAAATATCACAACACGAGGGAGGCCCTGTTCTGTGTCCAAGTGTGAAAGTCACAGACGTAGAAGTTAATAGAAGAGAGAGTCCTTCGCGGCGCACACGAGGCTTCTCTACTCCGCACAGCTCTGTGGCACCGTCTGCTCACTGTCAGCTCTTAAGCGGTCTAAAAATGGGAAGTGTTTACAGTGCGGGGCCGGGTTCTTTATGAGGCCATATGGGCCCCGTCAAGTCTGGTTCCAGTCAGACTCTTTCGACACTTATCTGCTTTCACTTTGCTCCACGAACATGACGGATGGTCCCCGTCGGCAGATCAAGAGACTCAACTGGTATCACCAGGAAGTGCACATCACAACCCGCCACATGGCGTCCATTTACCTGTTGTAGCTGTTGGCGGGGGTGTAAATGAAACGTAGGTGCTGGAGTTGGCTAAATATATGTGGTGTTGCTTATCTGATCACTGGATGTGGAAGGTTTTTGAATGCTCTCTGGCAGTGGAGCCTTTGGTGCACACTTTGAAGAGGTGAGAAATGACAAACCAAGTCAGACGTTTTTAATATATATAATGTAGATTAAAATTTGCATTAAAAACAGACATGACTCTGTAGTGGAATTCACTGCATTAAAAACAGACATGACTCTGTAGTGGAAGTCACTGCATTAAAAACAGACATGACTCTGCAGTGGAAGTCACTGCATTAGAAACAGACGTGACTCTGTAGTGGAAGTCACTGCATTAAAAACAGACATGACTCTGTAGTGGAAGTCACTGCATTAAAAACAGACATGACTCTGTAGTGGAAATCACTGCATTAAAAACAGACATGACTCTGCAGTGGAAGTCACTGCATTAAAAACAGACATGACTCTGTAGTGGAAGTCACTGCATTAAAAACAGACATGACTCTGTAGTGGAAGTCACTGCATTAAAAACAGACATGACTCTGTAGTGGAAGTCACTGCATTAAAAACAGACATGACTCTGTAGTTGAAGTCACTGCATTAAAAACAGACATGACTCTGCAGTGGAAGTCACTGCATTAAAAACAGACATGAGTCTGAAGTGGAAGTCACTGCATTAAAAACAGACATGACTGTAGTGGAAGTCACTGCATTAAAAACAGACATGACTCTGTAGTGGAAGTCACTGCATTAAAAACAGACATGCCTCTGTAGTGGAAGTCACTGCATTAAAAACAGACATGTCTCTGTAGTGGAAGTCACTGCATTAAAAAAAACATGACTCTGTAGTGGACGTCAATGCATTAAAAACAGACATGACTCTGTAGTGGAAGTCACTGCATTAAAAACAGACATGACTCTGTAGTGGAAGTCACTGCATTAAAAACAGGCATGACTCTGTAGTGGAAGTCACTGCATTAAAAACAGACATGTCTCTGCAGTGGAAGTCACTGCATTAACAACAGACATGACTCTAGTGGAATTCACTGCATTAAAAACAGACATGACTCTGTAGTGGAATTCACTGCATTAAAAACAGACATGACTCTGTAGTGGAAGTCACTGCATTAAAAACAGACATGACTCTGTAGTGGAAGTCACTGCATTAAAAACAGACATGACTCTGTAGTGGAAGTCACTGCATTAAAAACAGACATGACTCTAGTGGAATTCACTGCATTAAAAACAGACATGTCTCTGTAGTGGAAGTCACTGCATTAAAAACAGACATGACTCTGTAGTGGAAGTCACTGCATTAAAAACAGACACGACTCTGTAGTGGAAGTCACTGCATTAAAAACAGACATGACTCTGTAGTGGAAGTCTGCATTAAAAACAGACATGACTCTGTAGTGGAAGTCACTGCATTAAAAACAGACATGACTCTGTAGTGGAAGTCACTGCATTAAAAACAGACATGACTATGTAGTGGAAGTCACTGCATTAAAAACAGACATGACTCTGTAATGGAAGTCACTGCATTAAAAACAGACTTGACTCTGTAGTGGAAGTCACTGCATTAAAAACAGACATGACTCTGTAGTGGAAGTCACTGCATTAAAAACAGACATGACTCTGTAGTAGAAGTCACTGCATTAAAAACAGACATGACTCTGTAGTGGAAGTCACTGCATTAAAAACAGACATGACTCTGTAGTGGAAGTCACTGCATTAAAAACAGACATGACTCTGTAGTGGAAGTCACTGCATTAAAAACAGACATGACTCTGCAGTGGAAGTCACTGCATTAAAAACAGACATGACTCTGTAGTGGAAGTCACTGCATTAAAAACAGGCATGACTCTGTAGTGGAAGTCACTGCATTTAAAACAGACATGACTCTGCAGTGGAAGTCACTGCAATAAAAACAGACATGACTCTGTAGTGGAAGTCACTGCATTAAAAACAGACATGACTCTGTAGTGGAAGTCACTGCATTAAAAACAGACATGACTGTAGTGGAAGTCACTGCATTAAAACAGACGTGACTCTGTAGTGGAAGTCACTGCATTAAAAACAGACATGACTCTGTAGTGGAAGTCACTGCATTAAAAACAGACATGATTCTGTGGTGGATGTCACTGCATTAAAAATGGACATGACTCTGTAGTGGAAGTCACTGCATTAAAAACAGACATGACTCTGTAGTGGAAATCACTGCATTAAAAACAGACATGGTCTCAAACATAGGCATTTGAGCCCATGCAGTGATTTCCACTCCAGAGTCATGTCTGGTTTTTAATGCATCCATTGACTTCTCTTGGCCGAAGCTCATTTAGAGTGGAATTAGGTTTTGATTCATGTGACATCAGCATAGAAACTTCCCCACTGCCTTCCAAGTTTACATTACAGCCTGCTAGCTTTGCTGCTCTGGTCTAATCCAGAACAGCTTGGTTTATCTTCAAACACAAGCTGAGAACAGGTGTTTGACCAGCTCTGTGCGTACGTCACCACATGCACAAACCAACAGTTACCAAAACTTTCATTTCAGGCTCAGAGCACGACTTCAATGGGGGACGAGGTTTACATGACGAGGAAGCTTGATGTTTGCACGTGGCCTGTTTTTCCATCACTCAGTCGTGGAGGCAGATGGTGAAAAAAAAAAAAACATTATACACTTCAATGTTCGTTTGTGTTCCAGAGAACTCTGCCATGCTTTGATTTGAAGAGGGTTCAGGTTGTACAAGCTGTGTGCTCTCGAGACGGAAATAAACTCATTAAGTGAGTTTAAACTCATGGGGCCAAGCTAAACAAGGAGTCTTTCCAAAGAAGGAGGGAAAAGGCAACTTGAGGCTTCTCCTTGTCTTTTCTGGTGTCTCTTTTTGAAATTGGATTCCTGTTTTGAAAACACCTGACTTCAGCTGCCTTTCACACGGGAACACCGTCTACTAATCCTATCCAAATACCAAAGTCTTGCTCAATCAGTGTGTATTTATTTACCTATGCTACAGTTCACCTGACATGAACGTCACAAGCAATCCCCGGCATCCTTAACACACCTGCATTTACATTCGTGGGAATAAACACAGGGTGAGGCCAGTGTCGTGCTTCCTCGCCCACCAGGCGAGTCATCGTTATGCCGAGGGGCCTTATAGGAAATCATCGCCTGTATGAAAAAGCTCTCAGGAGTTCCCATTTACATTAAAGGATGGAAATGTATTCCAGGGAGAGAGGCCTGTGATGAAGCCACATAAAGAAGGAATCCAATGAGGGACCAAAAAGTGGGTCACAGGGATTATGGGAAAGTATTCTGCAAACAATCGTCGTCTTAATGCTGCAGATCTCGACTGGCCTGCGGGGGATTATGTGAAGAAAGAAGGCACACACTTTAAACATGGGTGGAAAATAAAATATTTGATCAAGATGGAGCGCCGGATCATCGCGGCGGAGTCATATTTCTTGCTTAGTAACACATTCTCCTTTCAGTCTATTCAAAGATGCCTGAATGGAGCTCTACCTTTTTCCTGCAGCCCCACACTCTAATGCACTGCCGAGGCCAAAGGTTATTAGCTCATGTGTCACGCCTTGACAGCTTCGCTCTCCTGTTTCAGCAACGAGATACCTGGGCCACGTCCCTGTGGTCGTCCTCAAATATGAGCTCCAATCAGCCTCCAGCTTGGGAGTCAAAAAGCAATCAGCATGTCGAGAAGCAAGTTGATCACCGGGGCGGCCTGCCAATTACTAACTGTTTAAACTTGCAATGGCTGTATTTATGATAACACTTAATATTTAATCACTATTGTAATAAAACACCATCAGAGTTATCCACTGTTGCATGATATTTTAGTTAAGCGAGGGGAGGTGTGCTCTCCCTGCCTCAGGCTTTCACAATTGTTGTTAGCACATGGAGGGGCAGGGAGCTCCCTATGTATTATCATTGTTGCCCACTCTGTGCTTTATCCCTCAGTGGTCTTTGCTGCTGCTCTCCCTGCCTTTGCTTTTCATGTATGCGCATGCGAGAGAGAGGAGGTGTGCTCTCCCTACCTATATTGGCATTCAAGGTTAGCACTTGCAAGGCCAGGGAGCTCCCCCTGTATTGTTACTCATACCCGCTCTCTTCTGTTCCCTGGGGGGGTCTTTGCTGATGCTCTCCCTGCCTTGGCTTTTCATGTATGCATATGAAAGAGATGTATTGTCAATGACGCACGCTCTGTTTTGTAACTCAGGGGTCTTTGCTGCTGCTCTCCCTGCCTTTGCTTTTCATTTATACTCATGAAAAAGAGAGGAAGTGTGCTCTCCCTACCTCAAACTTTGGCACTCAAGGTTAGCACCTGTAAGGCCAGGGAGCTCCCCCTGTATTGTTACTCATACCCGCTCTCTTCTGTTCCCTGGGGGTCTTTGCTGATGCTCTCCCTGCCTTTGCTTTTCATGTATGCTCATGCGAGAGAGAGGAGGTGTGCTCTCCCTACCTCAAGCTTTGTCATTTCATGTAAGCACGTTGAAGGGCAGGAAGCTCCATATGTATTGTCAATGACGCACTCTCTGTTATGTAACTCGGGGGTCTTCGCTGCTGCTCTCCCTGCCTTTGCTTTTCATGTATGCACATGCGAGAGAGAGGAGGTGTGCTCTCCCTACCTATATTGGCATTCAAGGTTAGCACTTGAAAGGCCAGGGAGCCCCCCCTGTATTGTTACTCATACCCGCTCTCTTCTGTTCCCTGGGGGGTCTTTGCTGATGCTCTCCCTGCCTTGGCTTTTCATGTATGCATATGAAAGAGAGCGGAGGTGTGCTCTCCCTACCTCAAGCTTTGTCATTTCATGTAAGCACGTTGAAGGGCAGGAAGCTCCATATGTATTATCAATGATGCACGCTCTGTTCTGTAATTTGGGGGTCTTTGCTGATGCTCTCCCTGGTTTTACACGTTGTCACAGAAAGTGGTTTTTGGAAGTGATTTGGAGCCGATGCGGTGACTTCCACTACAGAGTCAAGTCTGTTTTTAATGCAGAGTTATTTATCAGCGTTGTCCTTTCTTTTCTCTTCAGGACTTTGGACTTTGATCTGTTTGGAAAGCTTTGCATTGACAGCACTGATTCGAAGGATTTATCCCCCGTCAGTTACATGGATCACTTCCACTTTATTGATGTAACCCTCCCAGTGACTCCGGCTTTAGCCTCTCTGCCAGATCCTTTGTGACAAGAGGGCCCCGGTGGCAGAGGGATCTACATATGCCAAGAGCCACGCTTGAGTTGGTTTACAAGGTCAGCGGTCCCACCAGAAAGTGCACATGACAGGGACAAGCAGTTCAAGGACTCTCGACAGCGTCCGAGAATAAATGAAAAGCCTCGTCCCATATTCAAAGAGCCACCGGGGACCAGCTGGGTCAATAATATAAAGGGGGGGACAGAGCTGTGAAGTGGGAGAGAACATGGTCTTTTATGATTCGGTGAAAAATTGAAAGAGTCATTGACTCGCTCCAGACCTTTTACGTTTCTCTCACTCTTGTTATGACTTTGTTTGTCATCCCCTGGGCCTTGGATTCCCTGTGCACCTCAATCTGTTCTACTGCAAGTGAGCTATAAACAGTGAGAGGAAGGGCAGACATGTGGAGAGCTGTGTTCTCACTGCTAAACATGTTGGAAGATAGGAAGAGGAGAGGGTCTGTCCAAGGGGAAGTGACCTCTTTATTTTAAGGAATACAAACCAAAGAAGTCGGGTTCATGAACTCCAGAGTGAAGTATGTTAAATTACATCTGAAGAGCTTTGATTATACGTTATATAAATACATTAAATGAAACATCTTGTAGATTATATCAAGCTGGGTTCCCAAGGAAGGGACTTGTCAGGGATTTATGAGGCTCTACATGCATTTCCACTGCAGTGACTGACTCCCAAATGGTTCCTGCTAATTGAAAACCCCTGAAAATACTACTCCAGGTACTTTTGGGGATGGACTTACAATGTTTCATGTCTCTGATTGGTCGGGTACTTGAGGGAATCAGGAGACTCGTAAAGAAGACTTTAGTTGGGATGCTTTGCTAGCTCTCGTCTTTTGAAGTTGAGGATGTGGCGTCCATGATTTCCAAAAAGAATGTTGAATTTTCACCCAGAGAAGTCACTGGTCTTCTAGATTAAGTTAATACAAGGTTTTCTCTTTGCATTGTACAGTTGTAACCTGTATTTGTGAAAGTCAAAGACAGTGGTTTTTGTGGTGGATTTTGAGCCAATGCAGTGAATACCACTACAGAGTCGTGTCTGTTTTTAATTGTTGTTATTATTAATAATAATAATAATAATAATAATAATAATAATAATAATAATAATAATTATACTACTACTACTACTACTACTACTACTACTACTACTACTAATAATAATAATAATAATTATACTAATACTAATAATAATAAGAATAAGAATAATGATAATAATAATAATAATAATAATAATTATACTAATTATACTAATAATAATTATAATTTAATCTAATTTAAAAAACATTATATATTCTGTATATAATACAAATAATAATATTAATAGTAGTAATAATAATAACATAAATAATAATAATATTAATAAAAAAATAATAATAATAATAATAATACAATTAATCTAGCTTAAAAAAAATTATATATCCTTAATATAATACAAATAATAATATTAATAGTAGTAATAATAATAATAATATAAATAATATTAATAGTAGTAATAATACTACTCCCAGTACTACTACTACTACTACTACTAATAATACAATTAATTATATTAAAAATAATAATAATAATAATACAATTAAATTAAACTTAAAAAAACATGGTATACATTGTAAAAATAATAATATAAATTATAATAATGGTAATAATAATAATACAATTAAATACAATTAAATCTTAAAAACTTTATATATATACTGTATATAATTACAAAAATAAAATAAATAATAATAGTAGTAATACTACTACAACTACTACTACTACTACTACTGCTAATAATAATAATAATAATAATAATAATAATAATAACAATAATAACAATAATAATAATAATGATAATAATAATAATAATAATAATAATAATTATGATGCAATTAAATCGAAAACAAAATTATATATATACTGTTTATAATAATAATAATAATAATAATAATAATACCACCTGTCTCATGGCTGGTAACAAAGATCGAGGCCACACACAGATAAAGCAGTTCAAAATATATTTTTTAACTGATATAATCAAACTAATCAAACAACTAATATCATATATCAGCCTGATAATAATCAGCAATGTTTGAAATGCTTGGATGAGTGAAAGTGTTGTTTGATGGTGTCAGTGCATGCACGCCAAACCAAACACAGACAGCATGAGGGAGGAGCAGCAGGTCCAGCTGAGAGAGACACAGACAGGCCTTTATGTCTTCTGAAGGCCCCAGGTAAAACAGACCACCCCTCAAATCAGCCTCCTGTGATCCACTGTGTACCCCTGGGACTGAAACACTCCCCTCACTCCAGCCCTATTTAGATAGCAGTGACAGCCAACCTGAGCGATCTGGGCCACGGTAAACTTTGGTGGGCTTCGTTTACTCATTTGGCTCCAGTAATCATCACAAGGCGCTGAAGATGCTGAAGCCTCCTGCCTGGGAGAAATTATTTATCCGTGCCTCAGCTGGGGAACAAACAGGACATGCTTGCCTGGAGCCTCTCTCTCTTCACAAACACAGCACACTTGGACTCTGCGCCATCACACACAGAAACAGAATCATGTTATGTATTTTGAGACGGTTTTTTGCAGGTGAACCAATTTCCTGAGGCTGGGCTTGTATTCTGTTTTTAAAACAATCAGACCAAATGTTCCTTTGCCCTTGTTTTGATTCCCCAAATAAAGGTTTAAAGACGCGGCGAGGCAATTACGGCGAGCTTTCAACAATAATAACACCCCAGCTGTACCATTACTTATGTCAAATAAACACTGTCGCTGCAAGGTTATTGTACTTAACTCCAAAGAAGGGAACCAGTCGCTTTGACTTAATGTGATTTCTTATTCCTCATGTTTGTATTTGTTATATTATTAGACTGGTGGTGTGTGGAACCAGTAGGCAAAACTATGCAAAATGTGCACCTTTCATTGACCTCCCTTGGAACTGTGCTGGTTTGAGGTTCTCTATTTACAGATCCTGCACACACATGTGGAATCAGTAGCATGGGCCACTGTGCCGAATCACAACAAACCTTATCTCAAGATGCTTTTACAAACAGAGCAGGTGTAGACCACCCAACACCAAGACAGGATAAGACTCAGTCTGACCCCACCTTAATCCACCATGAGCATTGCACCTCACAGTATTTAGGTAGTTACAGTGGTGAGGACAAACTTCCTTTAACAGGCAGAAACCCTCAGCAGAACCAGACTCATGTTAGACACACATCTGCTGAGACCGGGTTGGGTCTGGAAAGAGGGATAGAGGAGAATAAGAGAGAGAGGGAGAGGTGAGAATGAGATTTTTAATGTTTTATACATTTTAGAGGCATTAAGAGGGCACTTGTTCTACATTTGATTCAATTTAGGGTCACTTAAAGGCCACTTTTTCTATGTTTTCTACATATTAGGGGCACTCAGAGGGCACTTTTGAACTATTTGTATATTTGAGGGGCGTCCAGAGGGCACTTTTCTATGTTTTCTACATTTTAGGGTCACTTAAAGGCCACTTGTTCTACATTTAATACAATTTAGGGTCACTTAAAGGCCACTTGTTCTACATTTAATACAATTTAGGGTCACTTAAAGGCCCCTTGTTCTACATTATATACAATTAGGGTCACTAAATGGCCTTTATTTAAAAAAACAAACATTTTAGAGGCACTTAGAGGGCACATTTTAACTATTTGAACATTTCAGGGGCATCTAGAGGGCACTTTTCTATGTTTCTACATTCTAGGGTCACTTAAGGGCCACTTGCTCTACATTGTAAACAATTTAGGATCACTTAAAGGCCACTTGCTCTACATTATAAACAATTTAGGGTCACTTAAAGGCCACTTGCTCTACATTGTGAACAATTTAGGGTCACTTAAAGGCCACTTGCTCTACATTGTAAACAATTTAGGATCACTTCAAGGCCACTTGTTCGACATTGTAAACAATTTAGGGTCACTTAAAAGCCACTTGCTCTACATTGTAAACAATTTAGGGTCACTTAAAGGCCATTTTTTCTATGTTTAATACATTTGAGGGGCATCCAGAGGGCCCTTCTTTGCCTTTTACTCTTAAAAGGCACCAGAGAAGGCAATTTTAAAAGTTTTATCTACTACAGTGGAATCCAAGGGGGCACTCTCAAGACCATTGTTTTTATTCTTGCTTATTAATTTGTCTTTTTCCATCTAACTTTATTTATTCCTTATCTAGTAAGTCACTTTTAAGTATATACTGTCTTATTTTAAATTATTACAGACAATATTTATTCAGTTATTTTTAATATTTTATTTGGTTTACTTTGCTGTATTTTATTTGTATTTTTATTAATTTGTTTATTTATTATTATTATTAATATATATATATTTTTTTTCACCCCTGCTTTAGAATGAGGACCTGTCTCTGCATTGAGCTCTGACCTCCTAGCTGCTGTTTGACAGGTTGTTTTCCAGCTTTAAGGGTGTGTGAAGTTCAAAGTGAGGACACACTAAGACACTGCTGACAGTCAGTAAACACCTTCCAAACACCGGCCTTCTGTTCGAGTACGAACACCTTTCAAGCACAAACAAATGTGTCGGTGTCGCAGCACAGAGATGAAATGTTGCAGAGTAATATGTAAAGCACAGAAGCTCTTGCCTTAAAAAACAGGCCCCGGTTCTGCTTACCAGGTAAACAACATTTGCATGATGATGCATTCCACGGACACGCAACACACGCACGCACCAGGTGAGAAAACTATTTGAATAGCAAATCGGCTCTGCTGTTGTCGGTGCCCAGGGAGGAGAAGGTGTTTTGACGAGAGTGGAAAGGAGTGACAAGCGAGAGGAAACACACAGAGGAGACGAGAGAGGAAGCGAGGTGGCGACCAGCTGGGGGAGAGAAGGAGAGGAGGGTTGTTTATGTATGTGCAGATGCAGAGGCAGATGTAAGGGAGGAGGGGGGAGGGAGTTGAATGCATGTGTTTGGGCATGAAGGGAAACATGCAGATTCTGATAAAGCAAGAGGACGAGTGAAATAAAGAGAAAGAAAAGAGAGTGCTCGCCGCGTTTATTGGTCCCAGATGTCTGAAGGTAATTGTGCTGAGGGGTCGCTCTGCAGACATCTGGCTCCTGAAAGCTCAAGTCGCTCACGCAGACACACACTCTCCAGCAAATCCATCAGAAAAGCTCCCCAGTAATCCCATTGGGTGAGTTAAAGCACATAACCTGGGTTAATTTAAATTACTGCAGGTTTCCTCTTTGATGGATAGCACTGAATGAAGGGGATTCTTCAGAGAATCTGACCTTTATTTTGAAAGGTCATCTCTAATAAGTTCTATTATAGTTCTAAAAGGAGTCTACTCCTTGGTGTTGGATCATCCGTCCAGCTCTGCAGATGGAAAAGTTCCCCCTCCTGGAGACTCTTTTTGTCTCCCGAGCTCATGTGGACTTGGACTCTTCAAGACACGAGGACTGTTTGATGCACTTTGAGTCTCTTGAACATTCGCGCTGACGCCCCGGGTCCACCTCCAGGAGCAAGTCTGCATCGCTTTCAATTCCAAGCCGTCTGCTTTCAAGTCTGCCAGTTTGTGTGCTCCTCTGGGAGGCCATGTTGGAATCCAATTGGCAGAAGACCTTTGAAACCATGTGAAATGTTAGTTTTCTGTTTTATGGGATTCTGGTTATTGTTGCAATGAGAGCGCAACTCACTCAGGCAGCTCCTTTAAAACATGACAAGAGCTGTGCGTCAGTCTTCTAGCTTGACACTCTCTATATCTGTATATCTTTGGGCTCCACCATAGAAATAATTGTATTTATAGAGCAATTTTTCTCACTAATAATCGTCATTACAAGCATTCATGGTTATTTATAACACTTATCATAACTCATAATGATGCCAGTGTCTGTATGGAATTATAAGATAATTAAAATGTGTAATAGAATAACATCTAGTTATAAAGCATTATTAATATACTCATATTCAGAATGCTTTAGATTATATTAAATACCTTTACATTTAATTTACTGATAACCCATTGGATGACATTATTGTGTTCCAGCAGGGAGTACAACAATGTTCTTTCATAGTGAAAAATGTTATAATAATAATAATAATAATAATAATAATAATAATAATAATAATAATAATAATAAAAATAAAAATAATAATAATAATAAAAATATATATAATACAATAATGATAATAATAAGGATAATAATAATAAAACATATATAAGATAATAATAATAATAATAAAAATAAATAATAATAATAATAGAATAATGATAATAATGACAATAATAATAAAACATATATAAAATAATAATAATAATAATAATAATAATAATAATAATAATAATAATAATAATAAATATATAGAATAGAATAATGATAATGATAATAATAAGGATAATAATATTACAACATATATAAGATAATAATAATAATAATAATAATAATAATATATATAATACAATAATGATAATAATAAGGATAATAATAATAAAACATATATAAGATAATAATAATAATAATAATAATAATAATAATAATAATAATAATGCATAATAAAATAATATAATAATATAAAATAATAATATTAATAATAACACAAATATAATAACTATATTTATAACACTTTATATAATGTAAAAATATGATATAATAACTATAATAATAAAAATGTGTAATACAATTTAATAATAAAAATAATAATATAATAATCATAATAATACAAATATATAATATAATAATACAAATAATAATAATACAAATAGATATAATAATACTTATTATTATTATACAAATATATAATACAATATAATAATAATAATAATAATAATAATAATAATAATAATAATAATAATAATAATAATAATAATAATGATACAAATATTTAATACAATATAATAATAATTATTATTATTATAATAACAATGATATAATAATACAATATAATAATAATAATAATAATAATAATAATAATAATAATAATAATAATAATAATAATAATAATAATAATAATAATAAAGGTAAGCTATATTATAATTAAATTATTTATTACACTAATTATCACAAACTTTACATGTTATTAAGCTAGACCCTGACTTTGCATATATCAGCAAGGTAATGTTAAACCACACTCTGCACATATAACAATAGTTAGACTCCTTAGTAGAAGAGTGTGGATGCTAAAACTGGCCTTCCTGCAGCCCCAAGTTAACACCCATAGGAAAAACATTTAAAAACTGAAACATGAAATGTAAAATATGACCCAAAATGTTGAACAGCAAGTAAATATTACTGATTAAATATGTTTTTTTAGTGTCCCTACTTCATTGGTATTGGAGTTGTATGAGTGACACCTCTGGTTAGACCTCTACCTGTATAATAATTCAAGTTTTACTCAAGGGTAGAGCAATGCTGTTTGAAAAGGTCAGATTGTCTGAGACTGCTCTCACATTCTTCATCATATCTCCCATCAAAGAAGTGGTGGGCGATTCATCTGTTTTATGTTCTGACTAGTTTGCATCTTATTATCTAACCCGCCTACGTCTGCCTTCTTAAGACCCTTAGACCTCTTCATATTTAAAAATACAACTGGAACCCGACAAACAAGCTGTTACTCATATTACTCCGTCTTTGTTCAATGGTCCTAAAATAGCTGAACACTTACAGGGAGTTCGTCTTAGGAACAGGCGCTGTGACGCCGGTTATTTCCATGCAGAGAACATGCACTTTAGGGATATTCTGCCAAGGCGTTTTGGCAGGGGCTTCAGAGGAATTAGAACCGGCCTCCCGGGCTGCATTTTAAAACCGATGCCTTAAAGGAAGTAGGTACAAAGTGATACTAGCTAGAGGCTGCTAAACAAAAAAGCAGTCTGTTAGGCAGCAGAATGCCATGTAAAGCTTCCCAGGAAGCCAAGCTAGAGTAGGTAGCTGCCAGACAATACCAGATGTCTGAAAGGAAGTAGAGCCATACAGGGGCAGTCTGTCAGGCAGTTAGATATGAATTTAGCCTCCCAGGCAGTCAGGAATACCAGATTGCCTTGAGAGTGCCATATGCCTGACAGCAAAGCAAACCACGACAGGGACAGGTTATTGAGTTATCTAGTATTAACTGGCTTTCTGTCTCTGCTAAGTGGCCGGTGTTATTGTTATTGTGTGCGTGTGCTTTGTTTGGATGTGGCATATAGGCGACTTCACAGGTTTAAAGGGGTTCTTGCTGGTCATCCATTGGGTGTCTAAACACCTCTAAGCCTTTTAACAATGTAAGTGCTCAGAAATGACCAATAGACGTTTGTAGACTCTCAGGCAGGAAACCCTCCATCAGATAAATACAACTTTGTGTCAAATTGTAGTCAAAAGTTATGTTTTGTGCTTCGTGGCATTCAAGGCAATAATAAGTTAAAGGTTTGTCAGATTTCCTTGCATAGCTGAAAGTCAGATCTGGATTAAGTATCTTAAAGGGAAGGCATTAGCTAGCTTGAACGACAAACCGCACAGCACTATGGCTAACAAGTCCCCGCAAGTTAAAGTTAGCCATTCTTAAAAGAGATAGTTTAAGTTAAATAGAAGCATACAGACGGTCAGTGAGTTGGTAAAAATGAAATATTATCTTGTGCGCACAAGATAACTATATTTTGGGCAGGAGATGACAATTTGTTCCCCATAGATACTTCAAAGGTTCGAACAAGATCATTCAACTGTTCCCCCAAGATATTTAAACGGAGCTAACAAGATAATTCACTTGTTCCCACAAGATATTTAAATGGTGCTAACAAGATTATTCACTTGTTCCCACAAGATACTTAAATGGTTCTAACAAGATCATTAACCTGTTTCCCCAAGATACTTAAATGGTGCTAACAAGATTATACACTTGTTCCCACAAGATACTTAAATGGTGCTAACAAGATTATTCACTTGTTCCCACAAGATACTTAAATGGTTCTAACAAGATTGTTCACTTGTTCCCACAAGATACTTAAATGGTGCTAACAAGATTATTCACTTGTTCCCACAAGATACTTAAATGGTGCTAACAAGATAATTCACTTGTTCCCACAAGATACTTAAATGGTGCTAACAAGGTTATTCACTTGTTCCCACAAGATACTTAAATGGTGCTAACAAGATTATTCACTTGTTCCCACAAGATACTTAAATGGTGCTAACAAGATTATTCACTTGTTCCCACAAGATACTTAAATGGTGCTAACAAGATCATTAACTCGTTCACACAAGATACTTAAATGGTGCTAACAAGATCATTAACTCGTTCGCCCAAGATACTGAAATGGTTCTAACAAGATCATTCACCTGTTCACACAAGATACTGAAATGGTTCTAACAAGATCATTCACATGTTCCCCCAAGACACTTAATGGTTCTAACAAGATCATTCACTTGTTCCCATAAGAAAACAAATTGTGCTAAAAATTGGAACCCTAACATGGAACCTCAGCGCCTTTTAGCTACTTTTAGAGCTAGCCTCTAGTGGACACTTAAGGTACTGCAGGTGTATTGCACTCTAAATGTGGCGTACATTTTCACCACCAGTTAACATATAATTTTTAACATTTCACCCTGCTTGTAATGCAATGTGATGACGACAACTTAGGACATAATGACACCAAAGAAGGAAGTCATACATTACAACTCTAACATGGACGCAGAAAGGAGGTCAATTTTCATTTCCTACATGAACAACAAAAAGCATGTGCTATAAAGGGGAGGGAGGTGTTCCATTTTTGCAGAACCCAAACACAGATGATGCAACATAAACAGCTCCAATGTTGGAAAGATCTACCCCTGCATGCATTCCTCGGCGGCGGCTGCCTCGGAGCGCGTGCATCGAGGGGGTCGCTTGGAGAGAAAAAAAAGGCCCCTCTGTCTGCGCGCAGCTTTCATCTAAATCAAAAATGATCAGCCTGAACTGTGCTGAACTTTCATTGCTAATGACTCAGGGTGTCTGGCTGTGCGCAGAAACGAAGAGGGGGGTTGAGGAGAGCTCCAGCGGTAGTAAAATAACACTCCAAAAGAGCTCATTACGACCAGGCTCCTCTCTCTTCTTCTACTGTACATGCAGCTATCATTACGCCTGCGTTTGGGATATAATGACCTTGTGCTGCTACATAGCTGCCACGGGTTATATCACTAATGGTCCTCAAGCCACTGTCGCTAACTGTTGCTAAAAAGTGACACAAGTTAAGGACACACCAAGTCAATGACAGTGCTTCCCCGGCCGTCCCTGAGGCATCGGGGAGCCCTTGGCCTGAGTGGCGCTGTCCCAACACCTCGGTCTGAGGGAGTCCGAAATGTATACGTGGACGCCCTATCAGACGTGTTCACATAGGGAGCCATATCGATGTGACACGGCAGGAAGCGAAGCCGATCGGGGGCGTTTTTCCTCCACGGCACGCCGCTAACAGTGTGTTTGACGGCGCTAAGCGTGCTTTAAAGAAGGTCATTTACATCAAGTGGGGCTTGATGTAAATTGGACGCGTTTCAATTGGCTATTAGATAACTCGGTTACATCACCGCTTCTGTGGGATCTATTTCCTGCTCCACTGATCAAGAGAGGAGGGAGGAGGAGGAGGAGGGAGGAGGAAGATGTAAAGAGAGAAAAGAAACTTCATTTTCAGAGCGGGTTTTGTGGAGAGGGATGTGTCGCTGAGGGTTAATTTTCTGACTTTATAGGTTAAAATTAGGATGATATGCAATGTGGAGCGTAAAATAGACACCAACAGAGAAAGAGGAGTTCAGACGCCGCCTGTATTCCCTTTGATGTGGCCGCTTGATCATGCAAGGGAGCAGCAACCGACTGCAATGTAAAAATACATTCCGGGTGACACATCCCGCTCGTTTGCCTCGCTAAATGTGCCTCAGATCAAAGGAAGTACATAATTTTGTTTTTCCACTCAAACTTTAAGCGCTCCCAGGTCCACTGTGGATAATCCATTTGAAGACTGATTCGCACTGTGCACCTTTCGGGGCTGCAGCAGCAGCAGCAGGAGCAGGGTTACTGTATGTGGGAGGGAGCGTTTTGTCTTCCTCCTCTGGAAGGCCGGCGACCACCTTCCCTCGCCCGCCCGCCCAGACCGGGCATCCTCTTCCAGAAGACATTAAATATTTCAGCGCCGTGTCTACCCTTGTAATGTCTCTGCAGCTCAGGTGGAAGCGGCGTCTTAATAGTGTTGATGCACATGTGCACGCTGCTCCTACAAGCTCTGGGATTCTGCATTATTTATGTCGGACATGAAAGTAAATAGAATAGCTTGTATGTGTTGTTCTGGAAATTGTCTCAGTCCCTGTTGAGCTGCTGTTGAATATTCCAAGTGGATGGGATGATGTCTAGTCAGCATGATGCACAGTGTCAATAATTCGGAGCTTGAATATTGCATCAAATTCAAATATTTACACCCAATACCTCCAATTCCCACCTCCAACAAGAGCAATATACAGTATGTTTTTCCTCCTGTGCAATCAAACTGATACCATCTCCACAGTTTAATATGTATGTCCTCAGATAAGGTAGGAAGTAATTAATTTTTAAACCCTCTTTCTTGCTTCTGTGTGTTCGTGCCGAGTTCTTCTATTTGACTTTCCAGGGCAGGCCATTACTTTCCTCAGGGACGCGCCATGCCTCGCAAGAGCTCTCCCTGCAGGGATCTGACAACGCCGTTTGTTTCACAGTGTGTGCACACGTGTTCTTAAATGAGTGCATGAATGCAACAAAAAAAGGGGGGAAACAGAGGAGTGAGACGGGATGGAAACCTCTGTGAATTGGCTTGGAATAGCAAAACGGGAGATCTCAGAGCAGAGGCTCATTAAGGCTGAAAATAAACTCTGGAACTATTAGAGAAGCTGATTTAAAAAACTGCTCAGTGTGGAATGTGGAGCGGTGTTCGAGTGTGTGTGGGGGTGTTTAATCTGGGGAAGATCAGAGGGGATAGAAGCAGCATCACTAAGGGGCGAATTACACATTGACAATGGAGTTCGATTCTCTATATGCTATGAATGCTATGCCCGTGGAGGGCGACCCCTGCTTTGCCTCGCCCCTCGCCCCTCGCCCCTGACGTAACCAGTTCGCGGTTCTAGACCAGCAAAGAGTTGGAGCCGCTCTGGTCTTGTGTGCACAACAAAAACACATCATGTGGACAACAAACTCTGACACAATTCAAACCCTAACTGGTTGTGAAATGTTGCTTTTTAGAAGATCTGGCGTGTTGAACATGTTAGCTAGCTAGCTAGCTAGCTACATACCTGTCAACTAAGGAGCCACACTGTGTTCCATTCTTTTAAAACTCAATTTAAAATAAAGTGATGTCATTATTCTACTTTTATCACATGCTTCTTTGTCCCTTTTGGTACACCGTAGTCAAGCTGCCGCATAGTCTTCCTGCTTCCCACTGCTGCCAAATATTGAAAACCCTGTGTTTTTTGATGGCACATTCCACTTGGAGAATTGGAATATCCCAGAAGTACCTTGAGTTGGAGCTTCAACCTACAAGCTATGCATAAAGGTGTAGCTATTCAGGCTAATGCATATGAGCGATAGCATCACAAAAGCTAACAGGACACTATTTTTGGAGTGTGAGGACCAACGTCGACCTAAATCAAAGATGTTAACAATCACCATTCCTAGTCAAGATAGTGGAAGACTCAGGTTTAAGATATGTCCTCTTGTTGCTGTATTGCTTGTCTTACGTTGCTTAAGATGCAGGCGCAACATTAGGGACAGCAAAGCTAAAATTAGCATTAGCATAGCAGCGCTTCAATGCGTTTGAATATGCTTTTGAGGAGGACGTTTCTCCATATGAGTGTCTTTCTTCTCAGTCGTGGTAAACCAAAGAATACCTTGGAAATTGTAGTTAGTGGTAACACACAGGTCCACTTTGTGTAGCCACTCGCAAAAACACTCAATTGAGCGCCGGAGCCTTTTGTACTCACATGAGGTCCCGAAGAGAACGTCTACCGACACTCCTGTGCGACCTGTCGTGCTTTACATGGACGCCGACTTCATGTAAGAAGACCCCTTGCCCTCCCAGCCTCTCGCCCCTGGCGTTCACAGTTCCTGGTTGAGTTGGTGCTGCCCTGGAACCTGTTGTCCTGGCCGAGGGTCCAAACTGGCCCTGAAACTGCCTTGGTGGAAAAGTGTGCAGTGCTTTGAATATGTCAAACCGGCATATACGTCATAGTGAGAGCCTCATTATCGTCATATTCTGCAGTTTAAACAGTAGTTTCATTTGAATGTTAAATATAGTCCTCGTATATCTCCTCCATCTGTCTGCATTTGTAGAAGTCAGAGAAGTTTCATCTAAATATTCTGTGAAATGCAGGTACAGTGAGAGACAGATTAGTCCCAGGCCACTGAAAAGAAGCCACTTTTGCTCATCTGTCGGGTTACTTAGCTCTGAATCCTGACTGTCTGGAAGCCGTCTCTGATGTCCGGCCTGTCAAAGAGAGGTGGTATAAAACGGCACTCGACAGAGGAAGCCTGCCACAAAGGAAAAATGTCAGCAGATTGGCAGTTTCAGCAGAAAAAAAATGATTGCCATCAAGTCAGGAATCTTTGATTTTTTTGGTCGGAGACGCGTTGGCAGACAAGAATGTGATACTAGGAGAGTAAATCTGCAATCAGCTCCCCCAGACTGCAGTCCTTTCACCCGTTCTATTTACCTTTCTGTGCATCGCTTCCTTGCATTTTAAGTAGAAGGAACAAAGGCGCATGTAAATGTCAAAGTGAGGGGAACAAAGTGGACCTGTGTGTTACCACTAACTACAGTTTCCAAGGTATTCTTTGGTTCACCACGACTGAGAAGAAAGACACTGGGCGTCATTTGACAACCATTCACATGGAGAAACGTCCTCCTCAAAAGCATATTCATTGCATAACACATTGAAGCGCTGCTATGCTAATGCTAATTCTAGCTTCGCTGTCCCTAATGTTGCGCCTGTATCTTAAGTACCGTAAGACAAGCAATACGGCAATGAGAGGACATATCTTAAACCTGAGTCGTCCACTATCTTGACTAGGAATGGTGATTGTTAACATCTTTGATTTAGGTCGGCGTTGGTCCTCACACGCCAAAATAGTGTCCTGTAAGCTTTTGTGATGCTATCGCTCATTTACATTAGCCTGAATAGCTACACCTTTATACATAGCTTGTAGGTCGAAGCTCAAACTCAAGGTACTTCTGGGATATTCCAATTCTCCAAGTGAAATGCGCCATCAAAAAACACAGGGTTTTCAATATTTGGCAGCAGTGGGAAGCAGGAAGACTATGCGGCAGCTTGACTACGGTGTACCAAAAGGGACAAAGAAGCATGTGATAAAAGTAGAATAATGACATCACTTTATTTTAAATTGAGTTTTTAAAAAATAGAACAGTGTGGCTACTTAGTTGACAAGTATCAAGCTAGCTAGCTAACTTCGTCAACACGCCAGATCTTCTAAAAAGCAACATTTCGCACCCAGTTAGGGTTTGAATTGTGTCAGAGTTTGATGTCCTCATGATGTGTTTTTGTTGTGCACACAAGATAGTTATAGGGATAGCATAAGGTACTCAACTTGTTCCACAAGGAAACAAGATAGTATCTTGGTCCCACAAGATAATTATATCTGGCGCACATGTTATTTTCTTTACCTTAGACTAGTTAATATCTTGCACACACAATTAAAAAAAACACTTTTGGGGACTTCAGGGACTCTGGAGTTTGGTGAGGAATTAAAAAAGTAAGAAAGTAAAACTAGCTTAGCATTAGCCTTCAAAAACTATGTTAACTGTGTCAAATAGTTCCTAGATTAACTCTAAAAGCCCATCCAAACACACTTTATTATATTGCACAAATCCAGGGATGATGCATGGTGTCCCGCCACTCTGACGCGCAAGATAGTTTCAGGGATCTTGCCAATTTCCTGCTCTAAAAGAGAGTGTATGTTTACATCCACAGAGCATAAATGAGCTATCAAACCATTTAAGTATTGATAATCTTGTTAGCAACATTTAAGTATCATGTGAGAACAAATTTATAATCTTGTTTGTAGAAGTTTGTATCTTGTTGGAACAAGTTAATATCTGTTTAGCACCATTTAAGTATCTTAGGGGAACAAGTTGTCCTCTCCTGCCCAAAATATAGTTATCTTGTCTGAACAAGATTATTATCTTGTCCACCTGATATATTTTTTGTGTGCGCACAAGATACCAAGCAGGTTAGCATAAGGTACTCAGCTTGTTCCCAGAAGGCAACAAGATAGTATCTTGGTCCCACAAGATTATTATATCCGGCGCACAAGTTAGACTAGTTAATATCTTGCGCACATAATATTAAAAAGAATACTTTTTGGGACTTCAGGGACTCTGGAGTTTTGTGAGGAACATTTAAAAAAATAAGTGCTTGCAACAACAACTAGTTGAACTTTAAAAGCCAATCCAAACACACTCCAAGGATGATGCGCTCTGACGCGCAAGATAGTTTCAGGGATCTTGCCAGTTTCCTGCTCTAAAAGAGAGTCTTTGTTTTTCGTCCACAGAGCATAAATGAGCTTTCAAACATCATAGGGATTCCATGAACGTGTCATATTGCAGGGTGGATGTCGTATTTAAACAGCGGGTCTAATAAAAGCTGCTTCTTTAACATTATGCTCATGAACTCTCTGTGTCAGCCCTGATCGCCCACATGCCTTCCTTTCCCCTCCCCTGAGGGCGTGAAGCTCTCCGGCCTGCTCTGAACACCAGACTGTGTGAATCACATGCTAACGCATGGTCCGCGGCCCTCATCCACACAATTCACACTTTTTATTCCTCCCTCTGATGGTGAGCGTGTTTGAAAATCTCCGCCGGGGAAGTGACACATCACGGCGATGCTAGCGCTGAACTTTCCCTGCCTGCGCGCATGGGCATGCTGGGTAGTCACACGCACTCACGCACTTTCCCAATGTTGTCACTCAGTCTGAAGTTAGTCACACTGACTGGCTGAGACTTTAAAAAGCGGCACGTTTGTGGAAGAATTTCAGGCTTCTCAACAAATCACATGTCACTTTTTCCAAAGGGACAATTAAGTCCAACTGTTCCACCCCGTAAATAAAAGAATGATCCAATTTTTGCGGCTTATTATAGAACATTGAGCCCTGCGGCGGTGTCGCAGTTTGGCACAAACACACTCCACAAAGGAAGTCAGTGTGTGCATGAACTGCGTGGAAAAATAAGAAGCAATCAGCCGGTTCAGCTCGAACACAATATTGAGATACATATGTGTGTGCTCGTTACTCTCAGAAGACTCAGTCTGTCTTTAAGTGATGACTTTCTGTCTCATGAACACATTTTCTCAAAGTGTATAACACCGAACCAGAAGCAGCAAACCTGTGGAGGCAGCTGGCAAGAGGCCTCCAGTCATTATGGCAGATGGGGAAGCACTGAATACTGTTATCTGTGAGGGATGATCAATACCTGCAACTTAATGTTTGCCCCAGCAGGTGCTGAGTATTCAAACACCTGGAGCGGACTACTCTCCTCAGTCTGTGCTGGGAACAAAATAACATGAAGTTAAAATTCTGTGTTCACTGCAGGGTGTTATAATTCACTGAAATAAGAAGTACAACAGAAAGAGCAGTACTACTTTTATTTGATTCAGTGAGGATTATAGCAGAAATTGTATCTTATGAAGTGGTATAAGTTGCAACATTCATGTTTCAGTGTTAGGGCCACATGATCCCTTTAACTTCAAAAAAAAAAAAAAAAATTACAAAATTTTTTATTTATTTATTTTTTTCACTTTTTAACACACAACACATTTTAAAAGTATAGGCTGGCTGAGAAGTTGGTCATACAATAAAATATGGAAAAATATTAAAACATGTTTACATTTTTTAAAATTAAGTTATTTTTTTTTCATTTTTTAAAAAGCAATATGTTTTCAAAAATATAGGTCTCAACTAATGGTTGGGAACGCCGTCAATGGTGCTTATTGCCTACATACATACAAATAGTCAAAACAGGAAACAAAATTAAACAAATTAAAATTGACAAGAATTCCTTTTTTGTTTTGTTTTTTACTTTTTATGCCTAACCCTAAACCCAAACCCTAACCCTAACCCCTAACCCCTAACCCTAACCCCTAACCCCTAACCCTAACCCCTAACCCCAACCCCTAACCCCTAACCCTAACCCCTAACCCTAACCCCTAACCCCTAACCCTAACCCCTAACCCTAACCCCCAACCCCTAACCCCTAACCCTAACCCTAACCCCTAACCCTAACCCCTAACCCTAACCCTAACCCCTAACCCCAACCCTAACCCTAACCCTAACCCTAACCCTAACCCTAACCCCTAACCCCTAACCCTAACCCTAACCCCTAGCCCCTAACCCTAACCCCTAGCCCCTAACCCTAACCCCTAACCCCAAACCCTAACCCCAACCCTAACCCTAACCCCTAACCCTAACCCTAACCCCTAACCCTAACCCTAACCCTAACCCCTAACCCCCAACCCCCTAACCCCCTAAACCTAACCCCTAACCCTGATTCTTATAAATATAGGGCCTAAACCCCTGGTTGAAATGTCCATTAATGGTGCAAAGTGGCAAAATACAATTCAAATAGTTAAAGAATGGAAAAAATATCAATTAAGTCAAATTCTTTAAATTAAAAAAAATATATATATCTTTATCAGACCACACATTTTTTTTTAAATACAGGCTTCAACCATTGGTTGGGTTGAAAATACATACAAATAGCCAAAACAGGACACAAATTATAATAATAAAATTCAATTTTTAAGATTTTTTTTAATTTTAATTTTTCATACTTTTTTAACAAAACATGTGTTCTTAACAATACAAGCTTAAACCACTGGTTGAGATGTCAGTCAATGGTGCTACTTGCCTAAATACATACAAATAATCAAAACAGAAAAATTCAATACATATACATTTTTAAAACTTGTATTTTTATTTTTTTGTATTTGTGTATATAAAAAATAATTTCATTCATTTCATTTTATTTGTAACATAATTCACACTAAAATCACAAGAACAATATGAATATATGATATTCACTGTCTAAACTAAGACTGTCACTTTTAACATTTTAATCATACCTCTATTAAAGTACAAAATCAAAATGATATTTTTAAGTGTGTGATATTTTATCCCTGTCAGTGCACATCCTCCAACTCCAACTCAACTTCACTTATATAACAGTCTTTATTCACAAAAGCAGACAGCAACAATTAAAATAGGGAAAAATTAAATAAAAATCTTTAACATAAATAATTAAATCCAATAGAGTAAAACAGTTCAATAATATAAGTTGGAAGAGTTAGATAAAACCAGTAAAACAATAATAATAACTTTGCAACCCTCTCTTTATTTGATTTCCTGTGTGTCCCCTCTGGGATGCATGCTCCCCTCTGATTGGTCCACTTCCCTTAATTGGTTGCACCTGTCCCTGATTAGCTCTGTGACAGTGTTCAGGTCTCTCTCTGCTCTCACTGGGACAGTGTTTTTGGAGTTTTGTTTTCCTGTACCTCTCCTGTGTTTGGATGGAGGAGGAGCCTCCAGCCCTGTGGGTGTGTTCACCTGCTCTGGACGGCGTTCCTGGTGTACACCCCTGCCTCCCTGATCTAAAGTAAGCCTCCTTTCTGAGCCTTCTGTAGTGAGAGTATTAGCTGTGCTGCACCTGCGCTGTCAGTGCTAGCTCCCTTCCCTGTGTGTCTGTCCTGACTTGACTTCCACTCTACTTCACGTACAGTAGTAGCCTAGCACAGCATGCTAAGAAACAGATAAACATCAGAGAGGGAACGTCATGACCCGACGCAGTCACCCGTGCATACAAAGCTCAGTCATCCTCATTGAGAATATCTCAACCATTTTCTGCCAGGCTGCGCCGCCGAGCTCGTGTGCGGCCGCTTGATCAAACAGGAGGACTGGAGAGCACCGGTCTGTGTTGAGCCCGGGTGTCAGCTGGTGTGGTTGATATCTTGTTCGAGTCAAGAACTCCCGCCAGGAGTCAGTCAGGTGGCTCGGCGCCAGATTATCTGGCAGTTGATAGGGTTGGGAAGTGAAGGGGGAAATGATGTCCTCTAAGAAACCTTGTTTGGTTCTTTAAGCAGCCCTTCAGATAAATCTGGATAATTAGAGCAGGCTGTCGTGGCAGAGGGGACGTCGCACCTCTCACAAAGAGGGTCTCTTTTTGTCAACAAAGTTCTTCATCAGCAGTGGGTTAGAGTTCAGAGTTTCCTCTGTACTGATACTGATAAAGACATGTTTACACCTAGATTAGAAATAGAAATACTGATACCCAAATTGATCTCTGTAACTGGTACAAGCATCAATTTCTGATACAGATACTTGAATGTATTTTTAATACTGATTCCAGCACCAATTTATAATACTGATACCAGTATCAATATTGACTCAGGTACCAGTATTGATTTCTGATACAGATGCCAGTATCTTTTTCCAAAACTGAAAGTAGTACCAATATTCTTCAGGTACCAATATTGATTTTCTATACTGATACCCATACCAATATTGGTTCAGGTACCAGTATACATTCCTATTACTGATACCAGTACATCTCCAATACTGATACCAGTACAAATACTGATTCAGGTACCAGTATCTGTTCTTAATACTGGTATCAGAACCAATATTGATTTAGGTACCAGTATTGATTTCTGATACAGATGCCAGTATCTTTTTCTAAAACTGAAAGTAGTACCAATTTTCTTCAGGTACCAATATTAATTTTCTATACTGATACCCATACCAATATTGGTTCAGGTACCAGTATACATTCCTAATACTGATACCAGTACAAATACTGATTCAGGTACCAGTATCTGTTCTTAATACTGGTATCAGAACCAATATTGATTTAGGTACCAGTATATATTTTTTTCTTATAGAGGTACCAGTGTACATTTCTTATACAGATACCAGCACCAATATTGGTTCAGGTACCAGATATCATCCCTAATACTGATACCTGTACCGATATTGTACCAGTATCAATTTCTGATATCAATTCCAGTAACTATATTGAACTGGGTACCAGTATCCATTCCTTCTACTGATACAAGCACCAATATTGGTTCAGGTATCAGGATCTGTTTCTAATACTGATACCAGCACCAATATTGGTTCAGGTATCAGGATCTGTTCCTAATACTGATACCAGCACCAATATTGGTTCAGGTATCAGGATCTGTTCCTAATACTGATACCAGCACCAATATTGGTTCAGGTATCAGGATCTGTTCCTAATACTGACACCAGCACCAATATTGGTTCAGGTACCAGTATCAATATCTGATACTGAAACCAGTGTTGATATTGATACATGGACTGAAATTTGGGACTGAGATGCAGTACAGATACCTGATATCTGATACTGATACCAGTACTGATATCAATACAGATACTTGTACCAATATGTGGTTTAGATACCAGTGTCATTTTCTGATTTTGATACAGATACAAGAACTGATCTAGATATTAATACCAGTACCAGAAGTTATTGTTGCCAATATTTGTATCCTATTATCATTTCAGCAGTGGCCTGTCATAATGCCTTAAATTGGTGGTACTTAGTACAGGCCAATATCAGTACAGATAGAATATTGTGTTTGTAGATCTGATCCCTGCTAGCTTGCGTTTTCAGTTTCTGATATTTGCAGTTAACTTTTTGAGGATTTCACCAGGCAGTAATTGCTTCCACCAACACACACACACACGTCTCACAGATATGTTGTTTTTATTCCTGAATAGAAATCATCATTTCCTGACTTTAGCACAGAGCCTCTTTAATGCACTGAGCACAGAATTAGACAGACCAAAGAATGTTTGCTGCCACTCAAGTCTGGACTTAAAACAACTGCAGAACGTAGCCACCGCTCCGGAGAGATAATCCATCACAGCGAACACGGAGCCTTAATTAGGTTTTGTCAGAGTTTGTTTAATCGTTATTTCATTGTGCCACAGTCGAGTGTCTCTCTATGTTACACTCTGCTTACTGCCAATCACCTGACGTGCACAGGACGGTATGGATGAAGGAGTCTGTCTGGTTATTAATGCACCTTACAAACTTTGTCACATCCATACTATCTCTTATTCAGATCAGGTGGCACCTCATTGTGTCCTTCAAAATGTTAAATATAGATTAAACTTGGACAGTAATTGATTGAATTATTGAATAAAGACACTAACTTTGTTGAGGCCATGCAAAAAGCACAGCAATTGCATCACCATATGATGTACCCATCTGCCTCTTAAAGGGATAGTACGTTTTTTTATAAGTATGTTAGTGTAGCCTGGCATAACATAATGAAAATGTTAAATTTGAGTGTTTTTACATGCTAATTTCCTTAAATTTGTGTCTAAGAAAGTAACAAAAATGTAACAATTTAACATCCTCAAAAGAATTATTTACAATGTATTTGAAAAATGCAAGAGTTTAGAATGAAATTGAAATTAAAATTTGAAAATTTAAGAGCAAAAACAGTCCTGTTTACATTGACCCTAATCATAACGTTGTGTAGTGTAGCCTAGCTTAGCATAGCACAACATTCTGCAAATTTAAAATTTCTCAGATGCTAATTTTTCTTTAAATGTTCTTCCCTTTTGGTAAATTAACACAAATTTAAAAAATGTATTAGATTTATACATTTTTTTTAAATTTTGAAAATGTAATAAAAATTCAATTGAACTTTAACTTTTAAGGATTTATACTTAAATTAAATTGACAGCTCACTTTGTTGCATAGTGTAGCCTAGCTTAGCATAGCATAGCATAGCACAACATTTTGCAAATTTAAAATTTCTCAGATGCTAATTTTTCTTGAAATTTTCTTCCCTTTTGGTAAATCAACACAAATTTAAAAATGTATTAGATGTATACAATTTTAAAAAAATTGAAAATGTAATTAAAATGCAATTTTAAAAATTCAACTGAACTTTAACTTTTAAGGATTTACACTTAAATTAAATTGACAGCTCACTTTGTTGCATAGTGTAGCCTAGCATAGCTTAGCATAGCATAGCACATGATTATGCAAATATTAAATTTGAAAAATTTTGGACGCTAATTTTCGTTATATTTGTGTCTGTGGCTCCTCTCTCTTTTTAGAATTTATCACAAATTGAACAATTTGACGTCCTTTTGAGGATTGTTTAAAATGTCTTTTGAAGAATTCAATATTTTGAAATTGAATTAGGAAAATTTTGGATTAAAAACACTTGTGTTTAAATTGACTGTACACATAACCTAGTGGAGCAAAGCATAGCATAGCATAGCACAACATTATGAAAATGTTAAATGTAATAGTTGTCAGATGCTAATTTTCTTTAAATTTGTGTCCCCTGCTCATCTCTCTTGGTAGAATTTAGCACAAATGTTACATTTAACCCCCATTTGATGTATTTAATTGATTCAATTGTGTGAAATATTAAGTCAGATGTTAACGTGCCAAAACAAAAAGAAAATTTAAATGGAACAATACAACATTTCCATTTTGTTTGAGTAAAAATAGAACCCTAATACATGTTTTCCATGGCGAGATAAATGAAGCCACCCACTGTGAGCAGCCTCATCCGTCCATGCATTCCCTGGATCAGATCCTTGTCTCTAAACAGTCCAAACTCCTAGCCCACGGGCCTTCTCACACTCAGAATTAGGGGACATAATGAAGATTTAAAAATAGCCAGCGACACCTGTGACAGAGCTGTTACATAAGCCTGAATGAAGCCAGTTCAGACACATTCGTTGGTGGAAATAACGACGCTTCTGTTCGAACAGGTGACGACTAAAAAGGGTGGCTGCCTCGTGAAACAACCAGCGACTCAGAGGCTGCACATTACAGGACACTGCAGCGCGCACACACTCTGCAATCACATTAAATTTCCCATCCATATTTTGGCACCGAACAGTGAAGCTCTTAATTGTATATTACATTGCAGCTGGCGTCCTCATCCCGGGTCCTAAATGTGCATTGTGTGCACGGCGTGGAGAGTGGAAAACACCAATATGTCATCCATTTATCTGTAATTGACACTTGACATTTTCACGCACCGAAGGGACAAAGTTCTGCAGCCCTTGAAGGACAAACGACGGCGTCACCTTGCAGACCTCACTATACAGCCGAGCACTCCTCCCGTGTTATGGGAGTAATCCTCCACATAACCTTGCAGCGTCTTATTATCTCCACACAAAGGGGAACGCGGCCCTGTCACTGCATTCCATATTTTACCTGTGATTTAGAAGGAGGCTGCCCTGAAGCCACAATGACTGCTCAATACCTGTAGCTGCTGTTATGTATAATAAACTTTATGTAATCCCCTTCATGCCTTCGTGCTGAACTGCAAAGTCCTTGCAGGTAACATGAGAGAGAGGGAGAAAAACAAGTGGGAGCTGCGGCTTGTTTTTACATGCTCCAAAGTGCACTTGAAAGCAGCCATTAAAGGTGACTCTCCCTCTGCGTAAAGCCATTAGTTTTTAGTTTTTTTTCCCAGGCAATATCTTGGTCATTGGGATGTAATGCTGGTCGCTTTTATGAGCTCATCCATCACTTGTGTCCACAATCAAACCGCTTAACGAAGCAGTTCGCTCGCCAGCTGAAGATTCATTTCTCTGCTTCCTTGATGAGGCGAGCCACGCTGCTTTAAGAACCTCTAATCGTTGTGAAGTTTTGGACTTGGTGTGGACTTTTGATTGGAGGAGTTGTGGAACTAGAGTCAATATGTGGGAATAAATAACTTAGCGTCCTTCTATAACTAGCATATACACTAATAGCATCTGTTTTGGTAGCTATTTGGGCCTCATGTTTGGCGTCCTTCTATGACTAGCATAAAACAGCTAGTAGCAGGTAATTTTGTGGGTTCTTTTTGTGAAAACCCCTCCAAAAGGCAGTTTTTTTCCAACAAAATGGCTAGCTTACATGCTACAATACACTAATAGCATATGTTTTGGTAGCTATTTGAGCCTCCTGTTTGGCGTCCTTCTATGACTAGCATAAAACAGCTAGTAGCAGGTAATTTCGTGGGTTCTTATTATGAAAACCCCTCCAAAAGGCATTTTTTTTCAACAAAATGGCTAGCTTACATGCTACAATACACTAATAGCATCTGTTTTGGTAGCTATTTGGGCCTCATGTTTGGCGTCCTTCTATGACTAGCATAAAACAGCTAGTAGCAGGTCATTTTGTGGGTTCTTTTTGTGAAAACCCCTCCAAAAGGCTTTTTTTTTTCAACAAAATTGCTAGCTTACATGCTACCATACACGATTAGCATCTCTTTTTGTAGCTATTTGGGCCTCATGTTTGGCGTCCTTCTATAATTAGCTTAAAAAAACAGCTAGTACCATCTAACTTCTGGGGCTCTATTTTTGAAACACCCCAAAAATGTCTTTAAAATTTTATTTTTTTTAAAATAGCTAGCTTACATGCTACAATACACTATTAGCATCTGTTTTGGTAGCTATTTGGGCCGGGCCGTTTTTCTTGATTGCTACTTGTTACATTTTTTTTTCCGAAAAGCAAAATAGATATGGATTGGTTAAATTGCTAGCATAGCACAAGCACGCTTCAGTTTGGTGTAACTTCAAATTCAAAAGAAACTAGCTATCCAACTAACATGGCCATCCTACAACTATAAGTTTTTCATTTAGCTTTAGCATTTAAGCTTCTTTTAAGTTACGTAAGAGCCAGGCTAACTAGCTTTACTAAGATCACATTCTAATATAGCCATAATGCTATCTCAAAAGCTAATCTGTTTCTGACATTTGCTTGTTGTTATTTTGTGAAGCTAAACCAGCAGGTGTAAAGCTAACTTCAACAAATTGAACTTTGAGGTTTCATGCTAGCTTCGACTCTAAAACATTGGGGATGCTATGTACATGTAGTTTCACTCTGTATTAAATTAGCAATAGTCGCTCTACCTGCTAGCATCACTATGTTTTTATGTGCTAGCTTAGACCAACAGTTGTGATGCCATTAACACTTACTCGCTGTTTGTTGTAAATTAGCAACATTCTTTCTCTTCATGCTAGCAATACTGTTTTGACAGACTGAATAGTTATTATGCTAGCTTAAACAGGCAAACAAACAGACAGAATGCTATCTACATTGACTCCCTGCTTGTCATGACTTACTAGCATTGACTTTCTGCTTGCTAGCATTAATATTCCGGACAAATTGGATAGCTTTATGCTAACTTAGACCAACAGTCGTCATGCTATTTACATTCACTCGCTGGTTGTTTTAAATTAGCAACATTCTTTCTCTTTCGGTATGCTAATGCTAATTACATTTACTTCCTGCTTGCTGTAAATTGTCGTAAATCACTAGCATTGACTTTCTGCATGCTAGCATTAATATTCCTGACAGCTTCATGCTCACTGTTTGTTTGAATTAGCATTAGCATTCACACCGGGCATGCTAGCATCACTAGGTTTTGGTTGAAGTACACTTCCTGGTACTTGAACTTGTTGTTACTTCATTTAACCACCACTCTGTAATTGTAACGGTAGCCGCCATTGTTGGTGTTGTTGAGCTTCACCTGAGAAGACATTACCTTGAACGCAACTAGGTCATCCTTTAGGACAGGACGGACCTTTGTCTGGCCGTTCTCCAACATAGTTAGCTCTTTGTTTGCAGTCAGGGAATGTTGTTGTCTTTGTGTGGTTCTAGGTCACCACATACCTTCAACCTATATGGAATTTAAAGCACGACTCCTGCTTATGATACTTTCTTTGGCACATCCAAAAACACATGTAGCTTTAAATACAAGTACAACAGCAAGAAAAGGTCATCGTTTCTATCATGTCCTCGGGGCGCTGGCACCCCTGCAGTGCATGTCAAAACAGCTGGATGCATGAACACGAAACCACAAAGGGGGGGCGAGTTTAAGAGAAATTAGACGGTGCCCTCAGGGAGTTAAAAGTACACAATCTCCCAGTGATTGACAGTGCAGCGCTAAAAGGACATTGTTTAGATGCCTGGGTAATTTCAGAGTCTTTATGCACAAAGGAAAACAAGCTTGAACTGAATAAGAGGAGCTGAAGAGAGATGAAGAACACAGAGCCGCGGCAGTCACATCCGTATAATCTCCTGGAGGATTTGGGGACCTGCTCTGCAACGCGAGCCCAGCGTATCAAAGAGATTTGATCTTTGGAGATTCACTCCTCCCCGTCTAACTTTCCTGAGGGCGATGCATGCTGCATAATCAAATCCTAGCTAGATTGGAGGAGGAGGAGGCTGTGGCTCATTGGTGTAGGTGCACAAAGCGGCTATAAATAGCTCCAAGAGATGCTGCATATGTGGGAAAAAATAAAGAAATGCCTGTAAGTCGAAGAGCAGGGGACGTATAGTATAGTATAGTATAGTATAGTATAGTCGCTGCATTTTGTTTTGTGTGTGCTGGAGCGAAGAGAAGAGTTGTGTGGGAGTGGAGAGAAAGTAGATGGTGGTGGAGGGAGAGGGATTGAGTGGAAAAAGATAGATGGAGCGAGGGAGGGGGAGGTGAGGAGAATCCGTCAGAGGGCTCGCGAAAGGAAGAGGCCAAACTCCAGGGGCTCGCAGCCTCTTTTCACCAAACTGACAGCAGGCTGGAGCTCCCGTGGAGGGAGGGAAGTGTGTGTGTGTATCCAGTTACACAAATCCCCTTTTGCTTGTGCACCTTTTTTGAAAAGTGTCTGCATGTGTGTGACTCCTCCTGAAGCGCGTGACCTCGCTCGCAGCGCATCCGACTGGAGCATCATCCCAGAGTGGATGAAAACGCAGAGTCAAACGCCCGAGCCGTGTCATGTTCACCCCCTGAACACATCATATAGCGCACTAACAGGAGGAGAGTGCGAAAAAAAAAAAGGGCTTGGAGGTATTTAAGGTATGATTCACCGCGTTGGTGAGACTCAGATTTGGCGGCGTTGCCAGGTTTTTTTGGGAGAAGGCGAGGGGGTCGGCGTGTGCAGAGTTCACACGTGTCCCCAGTGACGGGTCATCTGTGGAGGAGGCAGGAGTTCAGCAGTTTGCAGCGAGTATCGATCCACCCCGGATGTGTTAGTCAAGTTTTGGGCTTGGAAATACATATGCACATGCAAAACACACACTCATCTGAGGCTGCTGCCCGAGTGTGTGTGAGTGTGAGCGCGTGGGAGTGTGTTATGTTGTCATCAGGAACGAATTAGCCCAGGCTGTTAGAGTTGCGGTGGGTGGGCGCAACAACGAGACGCAGCCGTGTGTACCGAGCCATGTAGCGGCACGGACCCATGTGCTCGACGGTGCGTGCCCATTTACCCCTCTAGAGCTCTACACTCCAAACATGCAGGCCTGTAAAGTCTCTAAAAGTAGTATGGGAGGTAGACCCCCCCTCTCCTTTGAAATCATCTACCAGTCAGGGTCCTGGAGGCAAGCACCCTCTCTACTTTTAAGAGTAGGCTTCAACTTTCCTTTTTGATACAGCTTATAGTTAGAGCTGGATCAGGCTTGTACCAGCTCATAGTTTTGCCGCTATAGGCTTAGGCTGGTCTTAATGGTCATGTACCATCATATCTCAGAAAGCTTCTAGTGTCCTATTGCCTTGAAGAGCACTACACTCAAAGCATGCAGGCCTTCTGGTCGTACCTAAAGTCTCTAAAAGTAGTACGGGAGGTAGAGCCTTCAGTTATCGGGCCCCTCTACTTTGGAATCATCTACCAGTCAGGGTCCTGGAGGCAGGCACCCTCTCTACTTTTAAGAGTAGGCTTCAACTTTCCTTTTTGATAAAGCTTATAGTTAGAGCTGGATCAGGCTTGGACCAGCTCATAGTTTTGCCACTATAGGCTTAGACTGGCCTTAATGGTCATGTACCATCATATGTCAGAAAGCTTCTAGTGTCCTATTGCCTTGAAGAGCACTACACTCAAAGCATGCAGGCCTTCTGGTAGTACCTAAAGTCTCTAAAAGTAGCATGGGAGGTATAGCCTTCAGAGGCAGACACCCTCTCTACTTTTAAGAGTAGGCTTCAAACTTTCCTTTTTGATACAGCTTATAGTTAGAGCTGGATCAGGCTTGGACTAGCTCTTAGTTATGCTGCTATAGGCTTAGACTGACACACTGGGATTCTATCTCTCCCTGTCCCATTTAAGTTACTAACCATAGACCTTTCTGGAGTCCCTGAGCTCCCTTGTCTCGTAGGTTCCTCCTGCTGTGGACGTTCCAGACTCCAGCTGCTACAACTACTACTACTCCGCTGTAACTAGCTAAACACTGCAAGGTGCAATGCTCATGGTGGACTAAGGTGGGGTCAGACTGAGTCTTACCCTGTCTTGGTGTTGGGTCTCTGTTCATAATTTGACATAGAGATAAAAATTGATTGAGCATCAGTTTCACTTGAGCAAAAGCACGCACACACCTCTCATTGGCGCGTCTCCACAAGAACGTTCATTGCAGGTGTTGCGGTGGCATTTGCTGCCGTATGAAACAACCTTGATTACATCCTGAATCCCCAAAGCAAAAGCATACAGCCGTGTGTCCTTGTCAAACAACTTATTCAAATAGAAGAATAGAAGAATAGAATGCAGCTACCTACCGCTAATTAGCTGTGTGTGTTTTCTTTTTTTAAAGCCACAGTAGGAATAAATATTTAATCCGTCCCAGATCTTTGAAAAAGGGACAAAAAAAAGTGCTTGTTCCGTGTGGAGGAATATATGCACAGGGGGGTTTAAATGCGCCTCCCCCCTCTCTCTCTCTCTGCTCCTGCAGCCTCCATACAGCACAGGCCGATGGGTGCGCGCTGATTTAATTGTTGTGACTTCCAACGTCAAGACTACAACAACAGGAACACACGGGGCCCAAAGCTAAGCGTGCTTGTGCGAGTTTAAAGTTTGCCGAAGTGGAAGAAAAAGGCAAATTCTGCAGTAATTTTTAGTCGAGGGATGGAAGTTCACTTGACTTCATGGAGTGTAGTACGGGAGTGATAAAAAGAGCGATTCAAGACGCTTCAGTCTCACTGAAATGAGTGTTTTTTCCCTCTCCACTAAGTATACTATTTTCCTTTTCTTCGAGAGCAATCCGTTTCTCCTTAATCCACAAGATTAAGGACTGACTATAATTCCAAATAAGAGGCTTCAAAAATCCACATAAGAGACTTCAGGGACTTAGCGGTTTTAACCAGGGGATGGTCCTAATCCCCCAAACGCACAGAGGAAGTGGGTCTCTAAGACTGCCTGAGTGGGGAACTCCAGACGGCGGCGAGGGCAGGGGGGGCGGCGGGAGGGACGTGACCTATGAGTGGAGGGTGATTCACGCTGTGGTTGGGCTCTTTTAGGACAAGTCTCTTGATCTGTGTCAGTAAACTTCAGAAGTGGCACTTCGATTATCTTTGAACACAAACAGACGCCATCTTGCTCCAGTTTGTCAAACGTTTAAAGTCACTTTCACAGATTGATTTCTACATCTCTGTTCTTTAAATGTCAAATATCCCTTCCCAGCAGTAGAAGCGCAAAAAAGCAATCCCTGAGTCCAAATCAAGGCTTTCCAAATCCTTCTGGGTCCCTTAAACAATAACAAGAGATTACACAGACACACAAATGTTCTATATCCACCTCTCAAGTATTAATTAAAGGCAGCAACACATGTGGGAGTCACAGTGAAGTGATTAAATAACAGAGATAAATACATTTAGCATGGACGTTAATGTATCCCTGAGGAAGCTAGCACTAATATCAACTGTAGCTACAAAACCTGTCTTTATTCATCACCTTATGCCTGCAAAATGAATGCTGCTAAAAGGTAGCATACATTTGAACTGTTTGTGCTATGCTATGGCTAACTTTTTTCTGTCTTATATGGTTAAAACAGATGAAAAAAATCGCAGTTTCTATCCCTATTAGCTTCATCAAACCCTCAAATGTTAGCATGTTGTTGTTAGCATTCAAGCACAAAACATGGCGTTCTCTCTCAAATAGCTGCTAGCTTTGCCGTTGACATGGCAGTGTTATATCTTCCCCATTCCCATTGGTTAGCTTATTTTTGTATTTTTTTCCACTCATGAGCAAATGCTACCTAGCTATTTCCCATGCTAAGACAACACCATAACACCAGCTAAACACCATTATTTCAATAGTGTGTTTTTGAGCAAGAAATCCTCTTTCTAGAAGAACAGCTAACATGACTAGCTAAAATCAGTTTGCCATTTTTTTATATGTTTCATGCTAACTAGTGAATGTTACATTTGTGCCTCTACTTTAGACTAAGATAGCAAACATTACACATGTTAGCATAGCCTTTTGAGCACGTTAGCATCATGATGCCATAATACAGCAACAACAAGTTATAGCTTGTCTTATCCTCATTAGCTGCTTTGTTTCAGTGTTTTTCCTGCTGATTAGCAATTGTGCACTCGCTAATGCTTGAAGTTAGACAACAACAAAGACACAAGCATAACATTAGCGGTTTCTCTTGTGCAAGAAATCATGTCGTTTTGGCATTTTGGCTAACCGTATGGGTATGTCTTTCTAAAAAGAGTGGCTAGCATGTTGGTTTGGATAACATCAATTTTCAAGATATATTCATTATGAGTGCTAATGAGTAATTGTAAGCTGTAGCAAACATTACACCTGCCAGACATTAGCTGGTTAGCATAGTCTTTGGGGCATGTTAGCATGCTATTATGACTGAAAGCATCACTACATGTCTCTCAAAGAGCTTCTTCCCTGTGTGTTGATATTCCTTAGATGTATCTGTTCCAAACGGCATTAGCCTTGTGTTGTTTTTGATGCTAATTAGCAAACATTAGCATGCTCTTTCAGCTCAGATAGCAAAAATTAGAACTGCATGTTAGCAACTTTTTGTGAGCCTTCTGCTTTAAAGCATGGATAAGTCTTTCTGTCTTTGAACTTATATACTGAAAACTAGCTTGTTGAGCTAGCATGATGTTGAGCCTCCCTGTGATGTTGTGGGCCTAACTTGAGGAAACAGGCAAACAGAGGTGCCCACTTGATTATCCCAGGGTTAAGCTAAGTCGAGCTAACCATCACTTTCATGTCTGGGTTGTGAGGGAAACTAGAGGCCATGTGGTCGGCTAGTCCTGAACAGCAGAGTGTGTTTATTTAAAGAACACTGTACTCTAATAGGAGGTGAAGGACTGAAACCTCTTGTGTCGACGCTCCGAACCCCAATTAGAAGACAGTTCTTTGAAGTGCAATTTGTAACTCTGAGAAATACACACTTTTTGACTGCATCACTTTTTGACCCCGGCATTTTCAGAAACTCATCATCGAATTTTTACACCGAGCTAGCTTTCAGTCGTGCAATAACCATCTGACCTCTGTATCCACCCCGAATCTACATCCAACCCTCCAAGATTCAGCCTCGCTTTAATGCCACCGGCTGAAGAGCTCCCAGTTTTTACATATTTGTTTGCCTCACGCCAGAAAAACACTAATCCTTTCTAAATGACGTGACACACGAGCGATAGATAAGACCTTGGCTGTCGCTCAACGCTCCTCTCGTCCTCGAGACGACGTCGCTCGTGTCACGTCTGTGTTGAAATGCACTCTCCCTGCCCTTTGCAGCTCCACACGTCACTGCTGTGCTCCTTTAAGGTTCCAAAGTGGATTATTCTGGATGTGTGTGTGGAAGTTCTTCTAACTTATGGACATGAATTTATTATGAAGGCTTGGCGCTAATAGCTGAAGGCGGCACGTTTCATCATACATGAAGCACATTGTAAGCCGCAAATATGCTTCAAAGCTGTGTTCTCATCCTTTGTGTTGTGTGTTTATACCCGTCTCTTTGATTCAGATGTATATACCAACGCATTTGTTCATCTAAATACTTATTTTACACACATTTTCCTCCTTTTGATCACAGCCCCTCCTCATGCATGGCTCTGATCTCCTATTTCTTCAAAGGAACAAAGGATAACAATTTCAGTTTGTGCAAAAATGTCCACTTTATAGAAGCCCCTTCCTCACTCAGAGGTCATGCTGAAGCCCCTTCCTCGCTTGGAGGTCCTGCCGACGCCCCTTCCTCCATCAGAGGTCATGCTGAAGCCCATTCCTTGATCGGAGGTCCTGCCAACGCCCCTTCCTCCATCAGAGGTCATGCAGAAGCCCCTTCCTCGCTCAGAGGTCCTGCTGAAGCCCATCCCTTGATCAGAGGTCCTGCGGATGTCCCCTTCCTCACTCTGAGGTCCTGCTGAAGCCCCTTCCTTGCTCAGAGGTCCTGCTGAAGCCCCTTCCTTACTCTGAGGTCCTGCTGACACCCCTTCCTCGCTCAGAGGTCCTGCCGACGCCCCTTCTTTGCTTGGAGGGACCTGCCAGCACCCCTCTGCTCAGAGGTCCTACCGACGCCCCTTCCATGCTTGGAGGTTGTGCCGATGCCCCTTCCTCTCTCTGAGGTCCTGCTGACACCCCTTCCTCGCTCAGAGGTCCTGCCGACGCCCCTTCTTTGCTTGGAGGGTCCTGCCAGTGCCCCGTCCTCGCTCAGAGGTCCTACCGACGCCCCTTCCGCGCTTGGAGGTCCTGCTGAAGGCCCTTTCTCGCTTGGATGTCCTGCTGAAGGCCCTTTCTCGCTTGGATGTCCTGCTGAAGGCCCTTTCTCGCTTGGATGTCCTGCTGAAGCCCCTTCCTCGCTCGGAGGTCCTGCAGACGCCCCTTCCTTGCTCGGAGGTCCTGCTGGCTACAGCTCCAGGTTCTCCCATCGGCTCCAAGACCGACACCAGCCCCTGGTTCTCCCGTCGGCTCCCAGGCCGATCACAGCTCATGGCCCCCCCTGCTGTGCACCACGGTTCCCTTCTTCCAGACTCCCTCCTCCGACCCAATATTGTGTTCCCTGAATGACTTTTTTGTTGTTGTTTTGGGAAGTCTAGGATCCGTCCCTTGAGGGAAGGGGTCCTGTCATGAGTCGATGTTAAGTTCAGTTTTTCCCTTGTGTTTCATGCCCTGGTTTCTCCTGTCTCTTTGATTCAGACGTATATACCAACACATTTGTTCATCTAAATACTTACTTTACACACTTTTGATCACGGCCCATCCTCATGCATGGCTCTGATCTCCAATTTCTCCAAAGGAACAAAGGATAACAATCTCAATTTGTGCAAAAATGTCACATTTGAAGTGACACATTTTTGCATAGTCTGATGAAAGAAGTGATATCACTGAATCAGTGATCTCCACTTTATAGAACGCACGATTCAGAACAAAAGCAGGATGTTTAGTGCATACAGAGAGATCACTCTGAGAGCAGAGGTTCAAAGTTCTCATTGATATCACTTCTGTGATGCACTTCTGGAGTCAAAGAGGGAACAGGAGAGTGAGACAGAATGAGGCAAATGGAAGAAAACGGAGGAAGAAGAAGCGAGCCTGCATCTCATATTTTCTGCTTTGCATGACAGCTCTTTGAGAGAGAAGAGGGACTCTAGCTGGGATCCGCTGCAGCCCTAGCACCGAAGTTGGCACACTATGAAACATTTAATTGCACCATCATTCAGCGGAGGAAGGAGCGGATGGCTTCTGCTGCTCGGTCCGCTCGGCGCGTCTTCCCTGAGCCATGAAAGCCCATCACTGATCCCGTTCCAAGTGGGCCGGGCCGGGCTCGGCTCTTTGTGGAAACGGGTCATTAGCTTGTAATATTATTAGAAACACTTTGGGCTACCGTCTCATATTTCTGCCCTGATCACATGAGGAAGTTTGCCCGAGTATGGAGAGCACAAGTGTGACTTGTGACTCTTTTTCTTGGAGGGTATTTCTCTCCCTCTCTTTCCCTCTCTTCTCCTTTTTTTTCCCTTTTATCGCAGACAATCATGTCAAAGTCAGCCTCGCTTCATGCTCCGCAAGCTAGCACTGTGTTTCCAAGACATAACAGAGAGTATTCTCTTATGGGACATGCATTGCATACATGTCACGTATATACTGCGTGTGCATGAATAAGCTTTTCAATTGATTGCACCAGCGGAGAGGGAGTAACGCACATCTGGGGAAGGGTTAGCTGAGCGTTGTTTATTTATGTGCGCTCCTCATGGCGCTGTATCGGTAATACTTTTATTTATGAACAAAGGGAAAGGTCACGCGTGGTCTCCCGCTTGTGGACTGCCCTGAACCGTGAGCCGTGAGCTGTTCACGCTCCACTTGGGGCGATGTGCTAACGGGGCAGAATGAACACTTCAAGGCCTTTTCCAGGCTTTTATTTTGTAGGAGCTCCTGGTAGAGTCGCTGATGCTCTTAAAAGGGAACTGAAAAGACACGCTGAAATAGTAACGAGGTGTTGTGTATAAACAGATTTTAAGAGAGTTCAAGCTCAAGTTTTTACAGACAGCCCTTGGGGGGGGAGGCAGAGGGAAAGAGACAGACAGGAAGTGACACTTTCTGGGGTGTGGTGGAACTTTAAATGCCCTGAAAACCTATTTTACCAAGATGTGAGGTCCTAAATTAGCCGAGTTATCTTGTGTTCACTCATATGTTACTAAAAAACATGCCAGATATTTCAATCAGGTGCAACAATATCAAAATGAAATAAAAAATCTGACTTTTTTTCTCTCTTTTTTTCACCAGGTGGCTGTCAATCCCCCGAAAATGGACGACCCTGACCAAATCAAGTAAGCTAACCCTTTTTTTCCTTTTGAGTTTTAAACTCTAGGAGTTATATATATTAAGATTTCATGAAAAAGTAGCCTTAAAAATAGCACAATAAATGCTCTACCTCAGTATATCCTCTTAAAGCCTTTCTAGGGACGTGGTTTTGGAATTAGCATTTACTACTTGGCTGTTCTCAGTTTGTCTATGTATGCTGTATCTGTCCTTAACAAATAAACCTTGAAAAGAAATATAATGTATATCACCTCTCTATAAAGATCTATGTAGACTGGCGACACACTGATGATTTTAGACCCGATTCAGCGCCAAATTTGGGACCCCCATTTATTTGGGGGCGTGGCCTAATTCAAGGCTTTTTGTTAGGGGTTACATGTCCAATCAATAGAATTTTTTTCCTGCTCTTGACTGAGTCAGAGCCTCTCCAACCTGGGGTAGTAAATCTCAAACATGCCATGACCAATCAGGGGCTGAAGATGTTAAATTGTCATATATGTATTACATACTTCTATTTCAACCCAAAATACTGCATATGGTACCTTTTAACCAACCAATCATGCGAGGCCTGTTATCAAAAGCCATATAAGGTAACATCCACAGACATGTCTTTGAAGGTCTCGTGGTTTTGATCCAACTAGGTACAAAGCTTTGCTTCAAAGGGGCACCTTTAATCTGGTGTGCCCTCAGTCAGACATTATCAGAGGTGGGGAAGGTACTTGAACATTCCACACGAGTAGAGGAACTCTTAGTTTGATGAAATTTCACTCAGGCAGACGTAAAACAAGCTGTGACTCACCCCTGACCCCCAAAGTGTGTCAGAGGAGACTTTCCCAATCCGACACCGTTACACGACACTGCACCAGGATACAGCTCTGGAATATGTTTGCAGCATCTTTTTAGACGGTCCCTTAAGGGGACGGCTCGTAGTGATGAGAACGAGGTCTGAGCCCGCTGTCTGCCTCACTAAAGTTAGAAAGGGGCGTAAGATCTTCAGAAGCAGTGTTCTGATGATGATTTATGGACCCTGGAAGGCGGAAGCCTGTGTGTGTGTGTGTGTTGTCATTGTGCTGTGTCAGCCAGACAGCTGGCAGTCAGGCAGTTGATGGAGAATGTGTCGGGCCTGTAGATTAATATTTCTAATCATGACTAACAGAAGATTTACTATTGTTTTAAATTCAAGGTATTTTGGTGCCAACGCTCACAGCTCTAAAAGTTTGCATGGTTCATTCTCCCTCTTGTCCTTGCTTTGTACACCTTTGTTCTAAGCTCATTTTAGCTCCTCCTTTATGTTAAGTTAGATTTAATATGACTCTCCTAAAGGACAAGACGGCCTTCCTTTGGAGTCTCCACTCCCCACCTGACCTCAGATCTAAAGGTCATTTTATGAGACCAGAATGAATCAGTGAGAGTCATTAAAAACACAATTAGTGTTGGACACCATTTCATCTCATATTACACGTATCCCTTTAGTGCTCCTCATCCATTTCCACTGCCCTGTACTGTATGTGCTACCTTCTTAAAACCATGCACCCGCTCCATAAAAGGGACAAATCCTCCCTTAGATACTTAAAGCACCATCATCAATCCAGGACGCTCAGCACATCCAGAAGCTCTTTGGTGATGAAGTGCCGTAATCTACTTTTTCCATTTCTCCATATAGTGACTTCTTACATTTCCCAGAATGACGAAGAACGTCCCTGAACTTTTAGTTTTTACACAACACAGATTCCACTGAAAGTTGGCTCAACTTTAAGCAGGATAAACAAGCACATTAGGCTGTTTTGGCGTTCAAAGCAGGACTGAATTCTTGTCTTTTGAGGCTGTTGCTCGTGCATCTGAACCCCCAGTAGGGAAAGGAAGTGAAAGAACCGCAACACCTCTGTGTAATCGTCAACTTCAAAATCAAATCAAGGGTTTTTTCATGGAGGGTTTTAACGCTCATATCACATTATTTTTATCCCCAACACCTGAGAGGTTGCACTCAGAACAAAACACCCGGTGCAGCGCGTCCCCCTGCCCGAGCACGTCTGATGTTCCCGTGCAGAACTGGGTCACCGGCTTGCCTTTTAAACTGTGTGCCAAACGAACAACAGGACGGAGGGTTCAATGTCCACGGCTTCATTGCAAGCTGCTCGGCTTGGCAGCCGGCATCATAGCATCGCCCCCGGGGTAGAGCTCTGCAACAGACCTCGGTTCAGGCCGGGAAGTGAGGAAGAGGGGGCGGACAAACAAAGTCGCTCCACATAGCGGGCGATGCATTCATAGTTAGGGGCGTTGAATTCCCTCCTTTCATTAATTATCACCCCTTTATTCATATCTTCCTCAATGTGTTAATCTAAAACAGGCGTTTGGCTCCATTGGCGTCTCTTTGGCAGCCATCGCAACACAAACTGACATCTTTATAGACTTAATGCAAATGTCTTCACGCTCAAACACGCTCAAATCTCCCGTATCACTTTCCATAAACGCATGCATTTCACGCACGTCCGCCTCTCATTGCTCCAGCGCGCCTTCAGCCTCCTCGCGACCCTGACTAGTCAAATCACAGATATCGAAAAATGGATGCTCGGATGGATTGATGGATGCGCCTTTGAGTCCAAATCATAGCCCATCAATTAAAGTGACCACAGCTGGACCGGAGTGATAGAGACGTCAGGGGGGGAATCTTAATGCGCATTGTAGAGAGGTCGGGATACTTACAGACTCATTAGTAGTTCATAGAGGCACGGGGATGCTCGATAAGGAGCCATCGTTGAGAACAAACTCCACATTAAGAGTCTTTATTCGTGGGCCCGTAAGATCTAAATCACAGGGGAGCGTTCGAATGCACGACAAGGCTCTCTCTGCACTCTTTAGGCTAAATGTTAGCCATGCTTTGAATGCATAAGCGCTCCCTGCAGGGCGACATAAAACGGAACAAAACAAAGTAATCCTCACCACAATGACCTACGAGTGCATTAACAGAACTTCTGAAACATTAGTCCTGAGATGCAAGGCAGCTACTGTGATTTAGGCAATGTGAACACAGCAGGAGATGACACAGTGTCAAATGTGCAGTATGTAGAGCTCTTCAGGGGCAGATCTGCAGGAGTTTGATTGGGGGGGGGGGGGCATTTAAACATTTAAATCTAAGCTATGTGAAGTCCTGCCTCTAAGAGTAGATGGCAACAAGCACTGTAGGACTTTGGGGTGGCGCCCTCTCAGCAACAAGGCTCCTGGCTGGACTCCCATGCTAACCAGCTAGCTGCTCCGTGTTGAGTTCCCATGCTCTCCTTGTAAATGCACTGTATGGGTTCATCTCCAGGTATTCCAACCTCCCTCCCACAGTTCAAAGGCATGCACTTGAGGTTAATTGGTGACTCCAAGCTGTCTGAAGGGTTGTTTGTCTCGACATGTTAGCCCTCTGATTGGTATCGTGTAGCCCAGTGCTCGCCCAATTAGAGTCGGGGTAGGCTCCAGCCTGTCCATGACCCTGAACTGTTTAGTGTCATGGAGGGAAGAGTAAAGATAATAGATGGATGGATTGATCTGGGTTAGCCAACCAGATATCATTGAGGGTATTATCCACCTCTTAGGATCAGCCCCTGTAGCTGTCATGAGTGAATCCCATAGTTAATCCCACGTTAACACCCTTCTGTTCTGCTTTAATCTTAAATTTTAAATCATCAAATTCCTCTTTTCTTATCTTTTATTGTATTTTTGTTAATTTTCCATTTTCATTCGTATATCTTATTTTCCCCCTATTTTGAAAATTGCTATATAAATGCAAATTATTGTTTTATAATATTATATAGGACCATCAATATATGAAGTTTGATGTCATATTCAACTTTGTTTGTTTGAATAGGCTGAACAATGTTAATTTAAATGAGATCACGATTAATCCCAGTTTATTCTATTTCCGATTAAATTAGTGAGATTTTTATTCCATTTAAATGATTAGAATTAAATGTTGAATTTAACTCATATGTAACAAGAAAAGACTTGAGAATTTTTTGACTTTTTTATTTTGTGCATTATGATTCAAAAAAACTGCGGAATGACTGAAAATCTGTGGCGGTAGTTGAATTATATCCCCTCATTTGAAAGCGTAGCTGTGATGTCATGAGGGTTTCCCCTGCTTGATCGGCATCATGGGAAATGTAGGATTTCAGCTCATATCATATCTTTTCCTGCTTTGTTTTAACATAATGTGCTGTGTCTGAGTGTCCGGACTTGATGGGAGTGAAATGTTAAATCCCTTCGGTGCCCTTTAAATTCTATTAAATTTAACATTTCACCGACAGAGTTTCAGGTTGGAAGTGAACTTGCATTTGCATCTGCTTCCAGTGCTTTTCAGCTTGCATGATTAAGATGCATTGTTCTGCACAATCAGTGAGTTATCCTCCATTACTGTGGCATTGTTCTCTCACTCGTATTGTTAGCTCTCCCTCCTCCACCCCCCGGAGGAAGCGCTCCCCTTGTTTCAATTTACGACCTACATCTTTTGACCCCCTGATTACGCCCAACCCTTTCTCTCCTGCGGCAATTATACCCAGCGGCTTGATTATTCCATATTCCTGCCACTCACTGTTCGTTGAAATGTCAGGAGGAATTAAAGGCGAGGGAAGACGCGCCGCTCGAATAATGTAATCTGCGAGCCGCTAATTGACTGCAGCTCACTTCAAAGAACCTGCTGAAACTCTTGGAAAGCAGAGGAGGGGTCGATACCGTTGCCCAGAAGAGCCGCTCTGTTGTTGCGTTGTCAGATATGAATATTAATGCGGCGTGGTCGGGGGGACGTAACAGACAGAGCGTTTTATAAAACAATAAGTGGGTGAGATGATATAGATTCTTCAGGCTGCTCTTACGAAGCAGTTTGCTAATAAATCTCATACATCATATTCACTGTGGACACTTTACTCCTCATAGAAAAACACAGGCAACTCCTATTTGAACCCAGATCTCTGCTGAGTCTATTTAATTCCACTCCAGGTCAGGAGATATGAGTTGTGTTTGGCTGTGCTGCAAAACAAACATGCATAACATTCAAAATGAAGTGTAAACAGTCACAGATGATGAGTGCTTTATTGGCAGTGTGAGCTCAGTGAATCCACCTCGTGTGCTCATACGTGTGGATGCATGCATACGCACACTTTCATTCATGATTACCTCCTCACATACTGCAAGTTGTACAGTTAACACATGAGCTCATGCATTAAGGTAGAGTGTTGTATGACTGTGTGAATGTCATCACACATGTTGTTAGATAGAAATAGATACTGATAGAAAGATACCAAAAATTAAATGTGAAACTGAAAATTTGAACTGTAAAATGTTAAATATATGCAAATTTCAAATTTGATGCCAGTGACATTTCTAAAAAGTTGGGATGGGGACACTCTCATCATCTACAGTGCATGCTTTCTTATGTAGGGTTTAACAATTGTATTACTTAACTTTTTAATATTGATTTGAATGTTGTTTTATTTTTTTTAACAATGTGTTTTAATTTCTAACTCATTTTAATTGATATTCAACTCTTATCCTTACCCTTTTAAATGTATGTGTTTTATTTATTTATATTCTTATATATATATTTTATTATTTTCAGCATGCATTAGTCTCTATTTAAATTTTCTTTTTTTTAAATATGTCTTCTTTCTTGTTTTCAATCTACAGTGCATCATTTTGTATGTAGGGTTTAACATTTTTATTGCTTAACTTTTTACTTTTATGTAAATGTTGATGATGCTTTATTATTTTGTTAATTTTAAATATTTTTTTTTAATTTTTCCACAAATTTTTATTGACATATTTTGCCTTTATTTTATCTCCAACTCTTTTTAATTCATTCATTTTAACTATTTATATTCTTAATATTGATTTGATGCTTTAACTTATTTTAATTACATATATTTTATTATTTTCAGTGTGCATTAGTCTCTATTTAATTTTTTCTTTTTTTTTTTAATATGTCTTCTTTCTTGTTTTCAATCTACAGTGCATCATTTTGTATGTAGGGTTTAACATTTTTATTACTTAACTTTTTACTTTTATGTTAATGTTGATGTTGCTTTATTATTTTGTTAATTTTCACTATTTTTAGATTTTTTCCACTAATTTTTATTGACATATTTTGCCTTTATTTTATCTCCAACTCTTTTTAATTCATTCATTTTAACTATTTATATTCTTAATGTTAATTGTGTGCAATAGTCTCTATTTTAAAATATATTTAAAACAATTTTTTTTCTTTTTTAATTTTGTTTCTGAGGCTCAGTATTGAGGCTAAGTAACCAAAATGTGACATTATTTTTGAAAGTCATGGACGCCATGTCCTCTGCTCTACAGAGGAGTAGGACCAGTTCAAAATCCAGCATCAGTGATGCTATGGGGATGTAACAGTACCCCTAGCATGAGTAGCTTACACATAAATTCAGGTTTTTGAGGAACTAGATCGTGTCTTTTCCAGGGATGACCTTGCATACTTCAACAAACCAATGCAAAACCACATTCTGCACTTATCACAACAGTATGGCTCCTTAGTAGAAGAGTCCAGGTGCCAAATTTACCTGCCTGAAGTCCCGAATTGGCCCCAATTCAAAACATATGGTGCAATAAATACCACAAGGGAGACCTTGGATTATTGAGCATCTGGAATGCTATATAAGGCAAGTGTTAGAAACTTCTGGAACTTGTTCAAATGTAATCAGAAACATACCCTGTCTCACTTTTATGAAATGTTACTTGCATTAACTTTTTAAAATGAGCAGTTTCAACATATACTTCAATTAAATACACTTTCATTGTACTGGAGTTGCACTGAGCTGTAATTTGGCATCCTTGTTCCTTGTTCTTGTGCGGTCAAAGAGCATCAAAACCTCAAACTTGTGATGTTCAGCTTGTTCCAAAGTTCACAGGGAAGTCAGATGAAGGCCCTGAATGACACGGGGCGCTGTTGACACGACACTTTCAAACATTTGTTCCCTTGAAGTCGTTTTTTGTAGATGCTGTTTCCTTTTATTCAAGAATCTTCAAAGTGACGGGGAATCGTGCAGGAAACGGGCGGGGTCATATTAGCACTTTGAGTGAGCAAGATTTACAGAATTAATCTGAAAAGTTTGTCGAATTTGCAGAAGCACAAGGTTAAACCCGCGCTGAGGAGCTTTCATTCCGTTCATTACTCTGTCTTTGAGTGTGGTTGTTTCTATCTTTGATCAAGGATGGGCGTCTTGGTGAGCTTTAGTTCAAAAGCAGTTCCATTCATTTTGAAGTCGGGCCCTAAAGTGAAAAATATCTCTTAAACACACTAATGCACTTTGCTAATGTCTCACCTTTGGATAAGCACACTGCTTATGACTCCCACAGGACCCCATGCAGAGGATAATTCATCCTCCCTGCTATGCGTGTGTGCACACAGGTTCTTTAACTTTGCATATATCTTAAATGATGCGTGTCTGCACAGAAACGCACAGACATTTATTTATTAATGCTGGGGATTATATCTCTCTTTGTGTGTGTGTGTGTGTGTGTGTGTGTGTGTGTTCTTCCACAGGAGCTCGGGAAACATCAATTAAGATAGAAAATGGAGAAATTAGAGCGGGCCCGCTGTTTCCCCGGAGAGGAGGAGTGAAAGAAAGTCATGCAGAAAAGCGCGGCTGGTGATAAGACCCTCCAGCCATTGTTGTGTGATTAAGGACTAGGTTTGAGCCATCGCGGGGGGTTAAATTATTCACACAGCAGGAAAACAACCAAATGGTGTTTACACAAGTATGCATGCACATGTTGGTACGCACGGCGGAGGACTGATGGAGCATTAGGAGAGGGGGGTCATTGTGGAGATGCAGATCAGGGTGGCTGGAGTGTCAATTAGCTGAGACTGTGGAAGCACTTCAGCCTCTCTGCGGTGGTCTTGTAGGTGCAATAGTAAAAGGTGTTATAAATACAGTCACCAATGCCTTTCTTACCTAATCACCCAGCTGTGTTAAATCCTTGATTCTGATTGGTCAAAACATAACAGTGAGATCATATTGGTGCAACTTTTTTTGATGGGGCTGTTTTCTGCACTGCACTTCTAAGTTAGTTGCACCGACTATACTTGCACCACACATCTTTACATACACATAGTTTCTCCATATAGTATTTTGCTGCAACATGTTTGCAGCGCATTATCGGATTTGGGAGCATTTCTTGCAGTGCACCCGTTTTTGGGGGGTGCATTTGGAGTGTTTGCAGCACACTTCTGGATTCCTTTGTGCTTTCTAGTTTGCAGCACATTTTATTGGTTCCCATTGATGCAGCAAGTTTTGTTTTTCCACCACATGCCTTTGCTGTAAGTCGTTTTTTAACTGTATTTGTGGTGCATTTCTAAATTTTGCTGTTTTTCTCTTGCACCCTTTTGAATTCAGTCGCGTTTTCTTATTCTGGTATAAGTGACGTATTTTGCTGCAACATGTCTGCAGCGCGGTGCATATTCGTATTTGGGAGTATTTCTTGCAGTGCACCTGTTTTTTGGGGGTGCATTATGAGTGTTTGCAGCACACTTTTTGGATTAGGTTGTGATTTCTGTTTCACAGCACATTTTTGTATCGGTTCCTGTTGATGCACAAAGTTCTGTTATTCCACCACAGTCGTGTTTTAACCGTATTTGCAGCTGTTTTCTGCACTGCACTTCTAAATTAGCTGTTCCAACTATATTTGCACCAGACATGTTCTAGTTTTCCTGGTATGTGTGACGTATTTTGCTGCAACACGTCTGCAGCGCGGTGCATATTCGTATTTGGGAGTATTTCTTTCAGTGCACCTGTTTTTTGGCGGTGAATTTGGAGTGCTTGCAGCACACTTTTTGGATTAGGTTGTGCTTCCTGTTTGTCAGCACATTTTTGTATTGGTTCCTGTTTATGCAGCAAGTATTTTTTTTTCCCCCACCACAGTCGTGTCTGCGGTTGTTTTCTGCACTGCACATCTAAATTAGTTTGTGACGTATTTTGCTGCAACATGTTTGCAGTGCGGTGCATATTTGCATTTGGGAGTATTTCTTCCAATGCACTTGTTTTTTGGGGGTGAATTTGGAGTGTTTGCGGTGCATTTCCACATTTTGCTGTTTTATGTCGCACCCTTTTGAATTCAGACGTGTTTTCCAGTTTCTAGAGTGATTTTTTTTGTCACTTGGCTGCATTGGCTTGTGTTTTCACAGTGTGGTACCTATAAGCCAGCTACAAACTATGTCAACAAACAAACATGAGTCCTTTCCTAGCTTTCTGTTTCTACAGAAATAAACGGGACACTGCTAGCTGATTCATGGCAACACCAGAGTGAGCTTATGTATAATATTGCAACTCTTTATTTCCTGTTTATCAGTTACAACTTCTGTTTATATTCTGTACAGCACTGAAGGCACACAAAAACCAAAAATGTAATGGAACATAAGTATATACAAAATATACAGAATAAATAATTCAATCTAGTTAGGTAGAAAAGCTACAGAGTGTGTGCTTACACGAACCGTTTCAGAGTCGTATGAGTATGAAGGGAGTGGAGAGTATAAATCCTGACAATGTCCCGACAGCAGTCCTTTGTTTGAATATGAGTCGGTTGGCAGGTCGTCCGGTCCGGCGTGAGGAACTTGGAGCTCCTGCTCGCCGTTAACCATTGATGTGCTAATAATCCCCGCCTTTTAGAAAGTCCCGACAGTTCCCGCAGAAGGAGTCCTACTCCTGATGCTGCTTGAATACCTCCAGACATACACATACAGGCACACACACTGAGGGATCACACACATTTGTGGCTCATTTTTACAAACAAACATAACAAACAAACAGAAATTCAGCAGGATTCAGTTGATTGTCATGCACCACCTTATGGCATTTGATTAGTGCAATGCATTTGTACAAGATTACAGTTGTGTGGAATATACTGTACTTTTAAGTGCTGTATGTACTGATTGAGAGGAGAATACACATCCGTACTGTGAGTACCACCGCTTTGTATAAAAATAAATAGAGGTCCTATGACTGCGGCTGTGCAGCGTCTTGGATTGATCGAAAACAACCGACCAGTTGGCGTTTTGCTGACTCTACGGCACAATGAGCATTATGGGTACAGCAATCCAGCTGGCTTATGTTGACAGAGGGTGTAATCAGGTCAGACCCGGAATTACTGGTTAAACAGTAATTCTGGGTCAAGTGGTGATTGGAATTCACCCACTTCTTTCCAAACATCTGCTCTATGCGATCAGGATGCCACACGGGGGGGTTGGGAGGGGCGAGCGCTATGCGGATCAATTCAGACGCCTGCACCGGCCTTCAATCATAACAAGAAAAGCTCTGATTTCAAAGTTAGATCCAAACCAGGTCTGCTCAACAGACTCTTTAGGTTCTATTTGGCCCACGTCTCAGCAGCTACATAACATGGCTGTCAACAGATACAGGTGACAAAGACTAGACCGGTTACATTCTGTGCTACTGTTCAACTGAAAGTGATGTGCCCATGGTATATATTTGTGGAAAAGTACAAGAGGGCGAACAGGACAAGGCACTTGGTTCAGACTGTAATATATGGAGTTATTGTGTAAGCTCAGTTAAATGCAGTTTGATGCTCCAGAACCTCTAAGTAATCAGGCTCAGTATGCAAGTTGGCCTTGAGTTCAAAGTACTCATTCTTAGTTTGCTCAAGCATGACCTTGCGCGGTCTGGAGTACATAATCGTCTCCATTAGCTTCAACTCCTCCTGGTGCCCCGGGACCTGCATGTCCACGGCAGACTGGAGCTGAGGCATATTCTTGCGGAGGTACTCGGTGATCCCGAGCTGCTGCAGCTCCTTCTCCCGCTCCAGAAGGTTCCTGTACAAGGAGTTGGGATTCCCGAGCGTGACGAACTCCGCCGGGCACTCCCCGGCCATGGGTCTGAACTTGGAGCCGGGGTTCCCTGTGAGCGGGGACGTGTTCTCCTTCTCCATGATGCTCCGGCAGAACTGGTGCTTGGCGCTCGGGTCGTCCACGCCGTAATCCAACTCGGCGTCGTGCTCCTTGTGCTGGGAGCAGTACGTGGGGTTGCGGCAGATCTGCACGATCGGGCTGTGCGACCTCTCCTCGTAGAGAGTGGCCGACCCGGTTCTTTGCGTCAGGGTGTGGTGTGTGGTTTTCTGCCCGTACATGCTGTAGTGTAAGTGAATGGGGCTGCTGCTGGCGTTCCCTTGCGGCTGATCCTCTGCTGCTTTTTTCTTCGCCCTGCGCCGACGCCGGTGCACCACAAACACCACCAACCCGGCTGAGCAGAATATAATCATGAGGACAACCATAAGAAGGCTTAGGATGAGCACTGAGAGGGGGACGGTGTCCGTGAGGGAGCTGAATAAACCTTTGTCGAGGCTTTCCGGCCCCAGTGTCGCCGTGATGCTCTCCTCGCCATCTGGAGACATCGGGTAGTACGTCCCCAAACCGGGGCACAACACCTCATGATGCAGGCTCCTCAGTTCAGCCTGGATCACTTTACTGGGGGTGTGGCACAAAATCGAGCCCACCACCGTGTCCTTCCTGAGCTTCTCCACCCATTGTTTGAGGCTGAGCAAGTCACAGCTGCAGTCCCACGGGTTGTCCTCTAAGTAAATCTGCTCCAGCGAGTCCAGTTGATCGAGCACGTTGCTCACCGGCAGATGCATAAGTAGATTTTTCCTCAGGTTTAATTTGGTGAGGGGCACGTTGCGGAAGATCTGGGCCGGGAGCGAGCTGAGCAGGTTGTTGTTTAATGACAACAGCTTCAGGTTTGGCAGGGGATTAAAAGTGCCGGGAGCAATCTCTTTGATAAGATTGTACTCCAGATACAGGAACTCAAGGTTGTGCAGCCCCACAAACATCGTGGAGAACAGCTTCTCAATCCTGTTGCCGTTTAAGTAGAGTTTTTTCAAGCTGCTCAAGCTGAGGAAAGTTTCATTATCGATGTAATCGATTCTGTTATTCGCGAGGTTGAGCAACTCCAGACTATCATACGTGACAAAGTCGTACTTGAAGAGTTTCTGGATCATATTCCCCGTCATGACCAGTTTAGTCGGACTCTGTTGAAGTATTCCGATGTCCGACACCTTCTGAATCCCCCTGTCCTGACAGTGCATCAAAAACCCCGCCACGGGGTGATTGTGACACGAGCAGTGCTCCACACAAGGACTGCCGGGGACGTGAGACGGCGTCGGTACCTTCGCGTCGTCTTTGGCGTTCACCTTGGGGATCTGAGCCACCTTGGACGAGGGGGTCACGACCATATCCAGTGACTTTGACGGCTCCTCCAGGTTGATGTCGGCGTGGGACGGGCATAGAACGTCCCGCTTCACTTTCGCGAGAATAATCCCCTTAAGATGATGCGGCGTCGTGCAGACCACGTCCCCCAAAGCAGACTGGGCCCTCATGTTCTCCATCCAGATCTTTAGATGTAGGATATCACAGTCACAGACCCAGTCATTGTCCTCAAGGAGGAGCTCCATAATCCGCCCGATGTGCTCCAAGAACCCGACGTAAGGCAGCGTCTGGAGCTTGTTGCCGCGTAAGTCCAGGTGTGTGAGGGGCACAAAGCGGAAAATGTTGTTGGGCAGAAACTCGATGGAGTTGTCGTTGAGGATCAGGACCTTGAGGCGGATCAGTTTGTTGAAGGCCCCAGGCTCGATGACCCGGATGAAGTTTGTGTCAGCTTGGAGGAACTCCAAGTTCACCAGGCCTTGGAAGGTGTCCTCTTTCAGAGTGACGAGGAAATTGCTGTTGATGTGGAGCTTTTTCAGCGAGCCCAGGGAGCTAAAGACCCCTGGCTCCAGCTCTTGTATGCTATTACCCCCGATGTGCAGCGAGAGGGCATTCTTAAGCCCTTCCATTTCCTCGGCGCGGAGCTCCACCAAGTCATTTTTGTAGAGGTTCAGGTGGAAGGGCACACCTGCCGGGATTTGGATCTGGGAGATTTTGCTGATGTTCCTCTGCTCGCAGTTCAGATGCAGGATGCCGTCTTTCCCCTCGCAGGAGCACAGGGAGTCACAAGACTCACTAATGGAGGATGAGGCCTCCGAGGGGGGGACGTCTTGGGACTTGGCCGCGGAGAGGAACAAGCCGATGAAAATGATACGGGGCAGCATTTTGCTTTGGGATATCTGCGGAGAGAAAGAAGGAAAAAGAAGGGGGGAGGAGATGAAAATAAGTGGACATGTTTTACAGAGTTTGATGCAAATTTAATGAGCCCTTTAAAACTACAATCATAGTGATCCACATGTCATACAAGATTCATGTGTTACAGTACATGAACTTAGCTGTTGTATGTGTGAAAGTGGAATGTATGGATACATTGTATGCATGATAACATAAAAGTATAATTCTGCAAGAAAAAGCAACATCCCTTCTTTCCTGCTCTCCTTTAATTGTGTGGAGTGGAATAACCCTCCATTAAGTGCTCTCTCCTTTCTGAATGTTTACCCCCAATCCTCTTAATACCACTTAGTGATGTTGTTTCCCGCGTGGACGCGAGGAACCCGAGTTAAATCAAGCGCAGCAGCTAACGAGAATCCTAATAATCCGTATCCAAGAGTCATCAGAGTCTCTAGTCTCTAACTAGACAATGCATTTCCACCAATGAGTAAATACAGCTCACAGGATGAGCCCTGACAGTAGGACAGCATCTCCTCTCCAGTGAGTCACAGTGGGATAATGGTACATTTAAAGACACGGCGCTCTCATTTGACTGATTTTTCTGCCCTTTGTACCCCGGACTCATTCGAACAAAGGGAGCGTGAGTCATAGGAACGCATAAGTCACTCCAGTTCATTTAGAATTCAAGTCCAAGAACAGATTTACAACAACTGGAAATAAAGGATTGTGTCTTGAGTGTTAGACCGATTAATCAGACACTACACCTAGGGCTGGGCGATAATTCTAAAACCATAATGTTTAATAAAATTTGATATACAGTATTTAACCCTCCTGTTACCCTCAAATTACTAACATCTTGTATCATTGGGGTCAATTTGACCCCAGCACTTTAAACCTCAAGAAACTGATTGTTACCTAAGTTTATATGTCTTTGTTGACTACCTAAATAGCCTTTCAATAAAATATATTTCAATCATTAAAAAAAAAGCCTGGGGTCAAATTGACCCCTAGGAACACTGATGCATAATTTTTTTTTTTTTTTACAGGAAATTAGAACATATCATAATTTTGTTTTTTCCCAGTTGTCTTCATTAAATTACGAAAATTCATGAGAAAAAATTATGTTAATCATTAATTTAGAGATTTTAAATATTGAATGGGGTCCAATTGACCCCAAGGATAACAGGCAGGTTAAACCTGTATTTACACCCCCAAGCCACTGGAAAGGGAGGAGGCGCTAATGTGTCTTAAATGCTAGTTCCCACCCAACATTAGACAGGAGAAGTAGACAGCATTGAACAGCCAATCATGTCGCAGGGTGAGAGGTAGGCGGGGCTTAAAGACGCAAAATTTACCAGCTCAAAGCAGAGTCGTTAGTCTGACACTGAGCTGACTTAATACACTTTCAGGAAGTGGGTGAATTGTGCCAATTATCTCATCCTGAGAATCTACAAACTAAAACTTCACTAAAAGACCTGCTTCCTGTTAGCATCGTCCGAAATGATGGATTCAAGAAGCTCATCAGAAACTAAATCCAGCTACAAGCTAACAAACCGTCTTCAACTTTCACTGAGGAGCAAAAATCTGACTTTACATTTGAGTAAAATAATGATTCAATATTTAGCATGGTAACATCTTTTAATATCGCCCAGCTCTATATACACCTACGTTCGTTAATGTAAATGCTGAATTCTGATTGTTTTTTTTGCTGTTCTTGACAGAAGCAGCTGAGGCACAAGACAGTCCTCTGAAAACACACACTTCATTGAAAGATGGATTTATGTTGACTGACAAGGGAAGCGCTTTGGAATGTGATTTTTAACGACGGCGTGCCTCAGCGCCACATCTCAATGCATTACTTTAATTCGACTGAAATCACAACGGATCAAAGGCTAGATCACTCTCAAGGGAGGGGGGGGGAGTGAAGCCATCTTCTCGTGATCAAGGAGACACCCACCACCACTATCAGGCTTCTTCAAAGAGATAAGACACTGGGAAAACACAGCTGTACTTGTTAACGGGCGAGATAAGCATCTGGAGAGCGTCATTCTAACAAGACTAGGCAAGCCCCGGCGTTCAGACGATACTGCCTGTGGAGAGAATAGTTTGTCAGAGCCTCCAACCTCTGACTCATAATCCATCTATAAACAGTCCTCGACCTCTCTTTGACCATAAATCACTTTCTCTCTATTGAGAGTCAATGAAATGTAGGGTGCATTTTCAAAAGCAGGATCTGCTGTTGACTTTCCTCCTAAAGAAGGTGGGATGAATGGGTTTGGAATGTGGATCAGAGTGCCTGGATCTCATGATCCGCAAGTATAGTGCAGGAAATGACGAAATGTCGCCAAAATGTCGTCTGAATAGAGCTGGGCGATATTGAAAAAGATCACGATAAATATCAAGCCGTGTCTGTTTTGAATGCAGTGTTAACTGATGAGTTGGGAAATGTTCTCTACGTGTTTTTTGAGTATTTTTTTGTCCTGGTCCCAATGTTTCCAGCACCAAAATGTTAAATATGCGATATTTCCAATTAGATTACCACTCAAAACGTCTTTAAGCCCCGCCTACATCTCACCCTGCGACATGATTGGTTGTTCAATGCCGTCTTCTTCTATTTACTGTTGTGTGGTAACTAGCGTTTAAGGCTCATTAGTGCCCCCTTTTCCAGTGGTTGGGGGGTGTAATTACAGGTGTATTTAAATAGATTTTTTATCCAACGTTTGATATATATATATCGAGAAAATCATATCGTGCTAATTATCGTTATCAATTTATCGCCCATTTTTCATACCAGTCGATTATTATAATAATTATCATGCACATTAGCGCCCCCTTATTTTCCAGTGGTTGGCAGGTGTAATTACAGGTTTAAATATATCGATTTTTCGCCCAGCCCTACGTCTGCACTCAGTTTTGATAATATTTATATTATTCAAGCCCCATAATGCCGGTTGGATGTTGCACCCAAGCTAACGCGTAGCCACCCACCTTAACACTACGAGGCCCCACTATCCAGGTGTAAACAAGCCCAGAAGACGGATACCATGGGGCCCTCCAAAGCCATAAATATGTCTGCTGTGGACTGAACCCACCTCAGGCATCGTACATGTTTTATGGGTAAGATCCATTTTTCTCCCGCAATATGTGAGCCCCCAAAATCGAAGCACTTTTATGACTTGGTGTAAATGATCATCCATTCTCTTTGCAGTCCGTGGTTTAACGGTAACGGTGTGGTTTGTGTGAATGTGGCACGTGGCTTTTATCCCTCAGCTCTAGCCTCTTTCATCACTCTTACTTCCATCTCCTCCATTCAGTCTCTCTTTGCTCATCTGGAATGATTCACCCAGTCAATGCTTTCTCAAACATCTCAAGCATGCGCCCCAAGGTAACCATAAACTTCCCATCTACAGCAGACCTACAAAGAAGGCCGGGTAATATGGAATTTGAAGGGAGATAAATAAACCTGGACACCCCTTTCACCAAATGTTAGTCTGTAAAAATCATCATTAACATTCCACCGACTAAAATAGTTCACAATCTTAACGCATTAATAATCCATTTTACTCCTCTCTGCAGGGAATCACCACAACATCAGACGGAATACAGCGGAATAATTAGTTGCGTTGTTCGCGCCCCCCAGGGACACCGGGTGCTGTTTGTCGGCCTGCGCGGATAACAACAGACACACAGACTGTGGAAACATCTCTCCCAATAACGAGTACACAAGTCGTTTAAAAAGCCAATAATTGTGCAGGAGCATGAAAGATAATCCTTGTATGGTAAGCAGGGAGTCAAGTCGACTGTAACTACTGTCAGGGATTTTGCATTTTGGAGGGAAGCCTTTCATGTGGTCTTTGTGCCTCTCATAATGAAACTTGGAGCATTAGCTTGACAGTATGAAAACACGTGAACACTTTGATTTGTTATGCATATGCATTTGATCGACTTTGTTGTTGCTGTTATCTCTTGAGAATATCAAGAGGTGGTTGTAGGTAGAGCTGGGCGATATTGAAAAAGATGGTGGGTTTTTTTTTTCACCTTAATGTACAGGCCAGCTGAAGAGATACAGGAAATGAGGGAGAGTGGAGGGTGGGGGATGACATGCAGCAAATGGTCCAGGCTGGAATCAAACCTGCAACCTCTGCAACCTCTACCATAAGGACTGTAGCCTCTGTTTATTGGTGAAAGTGCAAGGCCAATAGCAGCCCAGGCATATGCAATCTTGCCACTGTATGTCACTGGTAAAGGGGTTAGCATAGCAAGCATGTTTTGGGTTTGAACCTGCAAGTTGAATTTTGTGTTGTGGTGAAAACCATCCATATGGAGATATATGCGTCCAATGACAGGAGGCGGGGCTTGAACTAATGTTCTTAAACTGGAAAAGAAGGTGACATAAAGCGGTTAGCTCAGTAGCTTTGGGTTAGAGTAAGGGTTGTTTTTTAAAGTTGTATTTTTGGGCATTTTTGCCTTTTAATGGACAGGACAGCTGAAGAGAGACAGGACATGTGGGGAGTGGAGGGTGGGGGATGACATGCAGCAAATGGTCCAGGCTGGAATCGAACCTGCGACCTCTGCAACCTCTACCATAAGGACTGTAGCCTCTGTTTATTGGTGAAACTGCAAGGGCAATAGCAGCCTAGGCATATGCAATCTTGCCACTGTATGTCACTGGTAAAGCAGGTTTTGGGTTTGAACCTGCAAGTTGAATTTTGTGTTGTGGTGAAAACCATCCATATGGAGATGTATGCGTCCAATGACAGGAGGCGGGGCTTGAATTAATGTTCTTAAACTGGAGAAGAAGGTGACATTAGCTCAGTAGCTTTGGGTTAGAGTTAGGGTTGTTTTTTAAAGTTGTATTTTTGGGCATATTTGCCTTTAATGGACAGGACACCTGAAGAGAGACAGGACATGTGGGGAGTGGAGGGTGGGGGATGACATGCAGTGAATGCTCAAGGCTGGAACCGAACCTGCGGCCTCTGCGACGAGGGCTACAGCCTCTGTATACGGGGCGGGCCCTTAGACCACTAGGCCAACGGCGCCCCGTTAAGCTATGATTGACTTCGCACTCTAATTACCAATCTTTCTTAGGAATAGGAATAAAACCAAAGAAGAAGTCTAATTTCTCAAAGCCTATTACGTATGCATTTTTCAGATGGTTTCAGAAAAAGAATCCAGATCCCTGCGCCTGAGGATATCTCCAGCCATTTCCTTTCATAACTTATCTGTCCTGGCCTGTTCAGAAGCCGGGTGGCGGTCACGGTCCCCGGGGCCCTCACCTCTGCGACCCTGATGCTTCGTAAGACAATGTGAAATGAAACAGACTATTGACAGATGTTATCGCACGCTGCACGATGACACTGCTGGGGGCCAGATACAGAGCGGCATTACCCTCCCTCCTTCTTCGGCATTTCAAACAGACTCCTCTCACTGATCCATTATTTTTTTTTCCTCCCAGGTAATCAATGTTGCATGGAACTCAGCGTGACGGGCACGGGAGATGAAACACTTCTTCCGGGGTGCTGGTCTCTCTTTTCTCTTCGAATTTGAAATGCGCGTCTCTCGCTGCTCAGACAATTCAATTAGAGATGTAGTGAAGCCCTATGAGAACTCCCCTCATGCATGAGTGTGGAGCCAAATCATCATCCCACATCAAATGAGATGAGTTAGAAAAAAAGAAAGGGGAAAGAAAAGCTGGTACTGAGTGGACGAGGGAAGGAAAGCAGAGGGAGGAGGGAGAGGAGAAATCTGTTGGTGGAATATTTATCTCACATTGGGCATTAGCCACTTACAGAAATACAGTCCCAGAAATAGCAAGCGCATATTTTTTGGGGCCAGCTATAAATTGTATTGTTCCAATGTAAGTGCTGCCTTTAATTATATCTCCTGAACATCACAGTGAATAAACCTCCTCTGTTCCTGAAGCTGACATAAGAGACTAGTATTAATAGCACTCCATCGCATGCATCGGTCATAATGATTCGTTCATGTTGGACTTTTCCGACTTTACGAGTGCCTTAGAGGAGTTCCTTAAAGCGGCCCTGAATGGGATATTTGTCAGTTAAATTGGATTTGCCTGACCAGTCAGAGTCCTGCCCCAACACCAAAGTACACAAACCTACATGTGACTGCAAGATGTGCGTCTTTTGAAGTATTTCCAAGGTGCAGCTGCATTCAAACCACAACCAGCTGACTACAGTCTTAGTGGTTTTTAACATGACATCATCATTTCTGGCTGTATTTGAATTGTTTCATTATGGTTACATAGGACTTTGAATGTGCACGAAGATGCAGCTGCAAGTTTTTCAACTAACAAGCTATTTATTATTTTTTTAAATTCTGATTATTATCATTATCATTATCAATATTATTACATTTTTCATATTCTGATTATTATTCATTTTTATTCTGATTATTATTTATTACTATAATTTTTATTATTTCAAATTCTGATTATCATTATTATTATACTATTTTAAAAAATTCTGATTTATCATTCTTTTTTTTAATTTTGATAATTCTTATCTGTATTTTTTTATTCTGATTATTATTATTATTATTTAATTTTGATTACTATTATTTTAAAATTATGATTATTATTATTATTTATTTTAAATTTTAATCATTATTATTATTGTTATTATTTTAATTTGTTAAATTCTGATTATCAGTATTTATTTGTTTTTTTAATTCTAATAATTATTATTTATTTATTTTAATTTCTGATTATTATTTATTTATTTATTTATTAATTATTTAAGAGAGACAGGAAACTTAGGTAGCAGAGAGTGGGGGAAGACATGCAGGAAATAGTTGCGACCAGGAATTGAACCAGCAAGCTCTGCAACGACTACTGTAGCCTCTGTATGTGGGGTGCTTAGACCACTAGGCCACCAGCGCCCCTAACAAGCTCTTTTTTCCCTCCTCCATAGGAAGCTGAGAGGTCAGGCGTTCCTACCAAGCCAGCAGGTCACATAGACGCCGTGTTCGGACAGCAAACATCCTTCTTCTCTACTTTTAATCTCTGTTTACAGGATCTACACAGTCAGCTTTGGAAGCATTCTAGTGTCTGTTTGCTGTCCAAGTACTGTAGATTACATCAATCAAGCATCAGCAGGCTTTGGTGTGTGCAGGGAAAACAGTCTCTACGGTGAGCAAAAGCAGGCAGAATGCACACCGCCATGACATCCTCTCTCTGTATAAAAAATTACAACTTGAGCAACACTTTTTTTATTTGAAGCTGTGTTAAGAGAAGTTTTCCCTAATCAGTTTGGAGTTCCTGCTACCTGAAGTGCATTGAGTGGTGCGTTGTTATTTTGGCAAACTTGAGCTCTGAAGCCACTGAGTGATTGTAATGTCTGCCATCAAACTGACAACTACTTGTAACAGATAAACGGATGCTGAGGTGGGCTGTAGTGGATTTAGAAACAAGCGCTTATGTATATGCCACTTCTTGGCTGCCTGTATACCCTAACCTGTTATAATTCTTTCTTTCTACCAAAGTAAATGTCATTTTTGGAGCCGTCATCATACCTGAAAACTCACCAAACTTGACACACTCATCAGGCCGGGTGTAAAATTTGATATTCTTTTGGTCCCGTGCAAAAAGGCCCAAAAATGGCTCAATAGCGCCCCCGTCATCTCAACAGGGCAGCCCTTCAACACGACCACCACACAACCTACATGCATGATGTTTTTTCCCATATCTATCAGGCCAAGACCTACAAAAAAGATTCCTAATGTCGTGGTGAATTCCCAACAGGAAGTCGGCCATCTCTTTTTGAAATTCTGACACCCAAATTCGCAAGGGTGCTTATTTAGGCGAACTTGCCCTCTGCCTTTTCTCCAAAAAGTCCAAGTATCTGTCTTTAACATGCTTCCCATGATAACGGCTTATATAATGATTTGTCAGAAATGTTCCTTCAGATGATAACTTCATTAAAGTCATAGATCTGGTCAGCCTTGTGGTCAAAAGCAGTACTACAATGTGTACAAAGTATGCTTACAGTTTGAGTCTATGCCTCATTAAGGTCACATTGGTTGTACCTGCAGCACAGTAACGGCTTGTACGCAAGCAGGCAGTGGTTGCAGGTGTGCGAGGGCCCGTTCCTTGGTGCTTGCAGCTTGGGATACTGGAGCAACAGACCCCATCGCTCCTTGTAACTTAGTCCTCAGTATCCTAAAGTATCTTGCTGACTCCACCATCTAACTTCAACAATACCCTCCTTCTGAAAGAGACTGATTCTCCCTGTACGGTTTAAACCCAGAGGTCGTACTGATCATGTGACCTTTACCGGGGAGCATGAAGCCCATGTGCTCTCTTATCCATTGAATTTCACGCACTAAACGGTCACTAATTCTTACCTCCCAGGCATTTGTCATGGGGCCCCATTGGACTGACTCACAACACAGACATAGTATGCGACTCCCGTGGACACAACATAAACCTGGATCAAAGTGCACCAAGTAGCATACACGTTATCCAGTTGACAGTTTAAGACATTATTTTTAGATAATACGAACACGGCTGTAGTCATGTTCTGTCCTCGTCACTGTCAGAGGAAGTAAAGCACGCTGGAGCCACAAATAGCCCATAAGGCAGGAGCCTAATTCCTTTTCTGTAGCGTGAGGCGTCTTGATGCACGAGTATGAGGGGCTTGTTATCCCTAGTGGCACCCGACTGAGCCATTCTCCCAACTCCGTCAAGACTGATAAAAGTCACTCCACATTTCTGTTTCTAAACTTATCCAGTGGGTATCTAGTGGGGAGAGTTTTTCTCAGTTTCATACTTGTTTGAAAAAGCCTCACTGACACCTCAGCTGTTCGCGCTTTACGACCTCAGTCCACCTCATTACGAGGCTACCTGCGGATGTGGTGATTTATGGGTCCTGACAACAGGGTGGTGGAAGGGGTACATTTTAATTCAGGGGTCTGCTGTCAGATCCACATAAATAGAGTTGAATATACTGGTTCATCATCTACATGTCTGAGCGCTAGAATGTAAATACTCATGACAGAGATCAAACACGGTGATGATGGATTAAAAGGAGACAAGAAATTGTTCCTGGACTGGTTTTCATCCAGAGAGTGAGCCTCGGTGTAAATACCAAGTGGGACTTCTGACTTCTGGCTGGTTTTTAACGTGTAAAGGGAGGGTAAGGGAGGGTGCACACTACAAGATAATCTAGCATGTTTGGGCCCAATTCTTGCCTTCTAATGAACCTCAGCAAAGGACCAATACTTTGATAGTTGAGGATGTAAGAAGAGGAGATTTTCTTATGGTGTGAGGTGTGATGGGAGTGCTTTTACCTTCCCCAATCTCCCCCCACTGATTTGAAATTGTAGCGACCAAACATGTTTAATATTCAACGATCAGATATCCTCTCCTGTGGGGGCAGGCTATCACACTCTCTGCGGGCTGTTGGGGAGCAAGCTAACTGAAGGATGGAGCAAAACAAATAGGACATAGTTTGAAGGGCGTCAGAAATTCAGGACCAACTTTGTAGCTAATGAAACATTTTCATTTCATGTCATTAGCACGACTTTAGTTCAAATGTAACCACTGGACTACTTTTGTTTCCTCTATTTATTATCAAATATACATTGTTTTTAATTTTTAAAAATGCATCTTGCGACCCATCAATGGAGGTATTGCGACCCTCTCAGGGGTCCCGACCCTCATATTGGGCACCACTGCTGTAAAACAAACCACAATCGAACAGGCAGGGACAGGAGTTGAAGAGAAATTGCGACCACATTGGAGGTAGTAGTTAGCTTAGCAGCTTGCATTGTTTAACATCCTGTTGTCCGCCAAGCTCTAATTTATCGATATCAACTGATAAGAAAAATTTAGCGTGATAGCATCTTTTTTAACATCGCCCAGCTCTAGTTTATAGATATCAACTGATGTGAAAAATGTAACATCATAACATCTTTTTTAATATCGCCCAGCTCTAGTTTATAGATATCGACTGATGTGAAAAATTTAACATCATAACATCTTTTTTAATATTGCCCAGCTCTAGGTTATAGATATTAACTGATGTGAAAAATTTAACATCATAACATCTTTTTTAATATCGCCCAGCTCTAGTTTATAGATATCGACTGATGTGAAAAATTTAACATCATAACATCTTTTTTAATATTGCCCAGCTCTAGTTTATAGATATTAACTGATGTGAAAAATTTTATGTCATAACATCTTTTTTAATATCGCCCAGCTCTAGTTTATAGATATCGACTGATGTGAAAAATTTAACATCATAACATCTTTTTTAATATTGCCCAGCTCTAGTTTATAGATATTAACTGATGTGAAAAATTTTATGTCATAACATCTTTTTTAATATTGCCCAGCTCTAGTTTATAGATATCAACTGATGTGAAAAATGTAACATCATAACATCTTTTTTAACATCGCCCAGCTCTAGTTTATAGATATCGACTGATGTGAAAAATTCAACGTCATAACATCTTTTTCAATATCGCCCAGCTCTAGTTTGCCGTATCACTTCAGAAGCACAAATCAGACCAGCTGCCCGAGCTTCTGCAGCATCAAACAAATAAACCAACCCCACATCCTCCCCCTGGCGAGGACTTAGGTTGTAGTCCCTCCACCATACTGCTCCACCACGCAGAAACAAAGATCCTCCTGGCCGTGCTGCAGACACAGCCTCAGTGACCGCGGAACCAAGGATCCCGCCCCCGTGCTAGGCTGCCTGCTCTGGGCTGAGTCTTTTGAATCATCCTCAGTGGCCTGTTAAAGCACCGTCAGCTGTGCCCCCCCCCCCCCCCGTCTCGTGCCATGCAGCGGTTCCAACAGCTGGCAGCTGATCATATGGCAAGATGAATGCATGCGGGGACTTCATTCGGGGACTACTTTTGCACATGCAGCCCCCTCATATGTCCAAACATGTGAACCAATACAAAGCAGAGGAATCAATTTTCACACGCTGGAATACCTCGGCCTCCTCTCTTACTGTTCTCAGCTGGTGGGCCTTAATTTCTGAGAGCAAACATATGCATGATAGAACTAATAATAGACCGCATGGAGAAGGGAGGGGGTGGCGGCTCGGCTCCCTTGGCAAGCGCAATTTAGTGGGCTTGCATTTCAAATGGTCTGTTTAACTAATGCGCAGTAATTAGTTCTCCAGAAATGAGCACGCGGATTACACAAGTGCATTGTGGCATCAAGGTACATCTGCAGCGAGCAGATGTATGTTTCTTTGTGCGTTGCTGTCGTCTTGAGAAGGAGCACATTTTATTCAGTGGTGACTAACCAGTGCCCGGCAGGACTGGGGGATGTAGATAACTCCCTTCTGAATACTCGGTCCAGACTCTGCTGTGTCGACACAGACGGGCACATCTCAAGGAGAGCAAACATGTGGAGGGGAAAACGAGTTGTGCTAAGTTGTAAAGCAAGCAAGCAAGTGTTCACCGTGAGTGTCTGCCTGTTCTCAGCTGTTTGAATAGACCGTTTAAAAGCAGCAGCGGTGAAAAAGGCCACAGGGTAACACTAATGACAGTCTTATGATTCACTCCATAAATAGGTGGAGATGTGCCGTCTGATACGCTGCCTTCAGTCTCAACAGAGACACACTATTAGAGGAAGATGGACCTGCTCGCTCAGAGTAAACAGGATGGAGGGCAGAACGTTCTGTGGTGTCCAAATAACAGGAGGTTACAATGTCAGCTTCTGTCTATATTCCTTTATGACTACACCTAGGGCTGGGTGATAATTCAATAAATATCATGAAGCTAACAAACCGTCTTCAACTTTCACTCAGGAGCAAAAATCAGCCTTTAAATTTAAGAGAAATATTGATTTGATATTTAGCAAGGTAATATCTTTTGCAATATCGCCCAGCTCTACTTACACCTGGAGATGTATCCTCTCTTTTGGGGTGTAATTTACCAGTCCCAGAAAAATTTGATGGCTGGTTTGGTTTGTAAATCATTTAAACCCAAAAGTTAAATTGAGTTATGATGTCAGCTTCTGTCTATATTCTTTTATAACTACACCTAGGGCTGGGCGATAATTCAATAAATATCATGACGCTAACAAACCGTCTTCAACTTTCACTCAGGAGCAAAAATCAGCCTTTATATTTAAATGAAATATTGATTTGATATTTAGCAAGGTAATATCTTTTGCAATATCGCCCAGCTCTACTTACACCTGGAGATGTATCCTCTTTTTAGGGGTGTAATTTACCAGTCCCAAAAAAGTTAAATGGCTGGTTTGGTTTGTAAATCATTTAAACCCAAAATTTAAAAGGAGTTATGATGTCAGCTGTCTATATTCTTTTATAACTACACCTAGGGCTGGGCGATAATTCAGTAATTATTGTGATATAAGTTTTCTTAATATAAATATAAAAGATGTTCTACCCGGTTTCTTCAAATTTCAAAAAAATATAAAAAAAAAAAATTGTGATTTTTTTAAAATTTGTAATATCGCCCAGCTCTATCTCTGATATTGTTTTCCTGTATGAGTGAAACAGAAAAACAACATTTGTGGTGATAATGACATTGTGTCATCTTTCTGTTTGTCCAGATTAGCTTACCTTAACCCCTGTAACCCAACTTTTAAAGCACATGTAGCAGAGAATAACTAGCATTGTTAGCATTTGAATTAGAGAAATGTTAAAAATAGTTGCATAAAGGTAATTGTTCCAGAAAGCAGCAACCTCCATCTCTTTGTGTAAAGCAGAACAATACAGAAAAGGTCTATTTTCACTCCAGCTACATAATAAATCCCTATTCCGGCCATCATATCCGTAATCTGTGAATTGTTCTTCCATATAATCTGTAGATTATAAGCTTAAAAGAAGCTCTGCACCAGTCAGACTGTGTTCCTAGCTGCATAAGGAGGTTGTAATTACAAACCTCAGGCACTTACGAGCTTCTGTACGACTACATTCTTCTTCTGACAGATTGGTGCCATGCTTGTAATTCTCGTCTTCCGTGACATCTGTAATTGGCAGATGTGTGGCTGCTTTGAGTTCACTAATTGGACGAAACTACAATGAAGGCATCATCTGTTGATTGATTGAGGCTTTAGCTTTCTGCCAACCCAGCAGAAACCGACCCAGAGTCCCACATAGAGTCCCCTCCTGCTCTCTGGGTGAAGACAAAGCCATAAAAAGACGTTGGATTAGCAGAAAGTCCGGGTCTGTCTGGAACTGTTTGGGAAGCGTGCACTCGCAACTTTTCCCTCTGACAGAAAATCACTACGCTTGGATTGTGTGTACCACCTATTCTGATTCCCTCTCCGCTCTGCCCCCTCTCTATTTATTCACCAGGCGCTTCCATTATTCATCGCCGTGACACTCTGGGATCACTATAAGTCGCTTTATGATGCAGCGCCAGGAGAACAAACTCCACCTGTTTGACACCCTGAGGGAGCAGACTGATGCCTTTAGATTCAAATGGAGTTCTAGTGTCAGCTTATAACTACACCTAGGGCTGGGTGATAATTCCATAATCATCTTGATATCATTTGTCTCAATATAAATAGAACAAATGCTCTGTCTGGTTTCTTCAACTTTCACTCAGGAGCAAAAATCTGCCTTTAAAGTTAAATGAAATAATTTTATATTTATAGTGATAACATTTTTTTCAATATCGCCCAGCTCTACATGAATCCTCTTTTTTGGGGCATAGTTCACAAGTCCCAGAAAAGTTTAACAGTCGTGCAAAATGTTCACTAAAATCCGATCTGAATGATTTGTAAATCATTTAAACCCCAAGTTTAATCAGAAATAACGCAAAAGAGACAAATTTAACATTTTGGTTCACTTATCATGTTTCAAAAAGTTGGGACCAGGACAAAAAGACACTCATTGGGTAGCACTGTGTCAAAAACAGACATGGCTCTGTAGTGGAACTCACTGCATGGGCTACGCAAGATCACTGCGCTTGGATTGTGTGTAGAGCTGGGCGAAATTTTAAATGATGTCATCATGATAAAATATTTCACATCAGTCGATATCAATAACATCATGATAAATATAACACCATTTAATCAATAAGTAGCATCATGATAATTATTGAATTATCGCCCAGCCCTAGGTGTAGCTGTACTAGAAAATAGACGCTGACATCACAACTCCATTTAAATTTAAAGGCATTTTTGCATTATTTCCAATTAAATGTGGGGTTCAATATAATTATCATGATTGAATTATCGCCCAGCTCTACTCTCAGCTCTGCCCCCTCTCCATTATTCATCACTGTGACACTCTAAGTTGCTTTATGATGCAGCGCCAGGAGAACAAAACTCCACCTGTCTGACACCCTGAGGGAGCAGACTGATGCACAGGCCTGGAGGAAATCCAGTGTATGACCGATGGAGGACAGAGGACTCAGATGAGATGCAGTCTGAGTTTTGGAACGTAACAGAAGGACAGTTTAGACTCTCACTTTGATTCAGCACCATTTAGCTGGAGGCATCTTGTTTTTCTGCCCCTACGAGTTTCCCTTTAATAAGATCAGGTACAGTTGCCAAGTTAATTGAGTGTCTGATGACTTAATAACCACCGAGGCTTGCGCTGACCCGCACGGTCCTCCCGAATAAGTCTTTTCAAGACCAATTAAGGAGCAGCACCACAGCGGGCAGCTAAAGGAGCCGGACAGCAGTCTGCAGCTCCTGTTTAAACCTGTTAGGAGAACAAACGCTTCAAAGTCAAAGAGAGAAAGTCTCAACACTCATAATTCCCTTTTTGTTTTAAGGGAGGGGGGACGGATTACCGCCGAACGCCGGATCATATCCGTGCATTTACAGACAACACGGCTCAGAGATGTGTGCATACCACACGTGACGTCGCTGCAACAGAAGGGAGTGTTGCATTTCAAACAAGGGCAGCGAGGTGTTTATTGTTCTCAATAATGTGCTCACTGAGCATTTCATCAGAGCCCGGCCTCTTTCCCCTGAATGTGCCACTTCCCCAACAGCAGCTTTTACAATATTTATAGCCCTGTGCAGCGGGATAGGCGTTCATGACAGGTGCCGAGTCTATATGGGGAGAAGACAAAAAGCAGAAAACTTTCCTCGGTTTAATATAAAAATAAAAAAACCTCAAAGGGCGACAGAGGAGAGGGAAAAAAAGAAATCAATCCGTTGTGTTGAGAATGATTTTAAGCTTAGATTGGGTTCCGGAGCCCTGTGATGATTCTATCCACTCACCACACTGCAATAAAAGACCCACTGCCCTGGAGCAAGCAGCCGCTATACGTCTCCTGACAGAGAGGTTTAGAGCAACTTCGGTGGAAGGAGGCATTTTCTTCCAGGTGCTACAGGAGAGGAGTGACTAAGCACAAGCAGGACAGGAGAGAGCTGGTTTTTAACAACGCAGGATTCCTCGTCACACCTGCTTATTTAGTCCAATTCACCCTCTCTGTGTGACGTACACACAGAGACTCTTCCTCCGAGGTCACCCACCAACAGTTGCGTGCACGACTAACACTCACTCTGCTCGGGGGCTGAAACAGAGACTGGATGCGAGATACTGAGACTTGTTGCGTTTCATTTCAGCCGGACACGGGATCACAGATTAGACCCCTGCACGAATCTTCTTCTTTTCACAGGCTCTATCATGTCCCCCGAGCGCCCTGCAGTGTTCCCAAGCACCAATTATGGCGGCCCCTTGTCCCTTCTTTTTTTTTTTTCTCCCTCCACTCTCTATTGGAAGTGATGTGGCTTGCCCTACAGGGTCGACACCACCACTACACCCACATATCTGCAGAGATCCTGCCAGCGCCCGCGGCCCTCCATCGCAATCCTAGAGAAATGATAATTATGACATCCGCCCACTCGAAAGGCAAGAGATAGTTCAACTCCCTTGCTCCTTGTTCCAGCCCTCCTTTTTTTTTTTATTTGACTGATTCAATATTCTGTGGGCTAGCCGTGCCTCACCGATATATCTGCAGGCTTCTTTTTCTTTCTGTCTTTCTCCTATTTGAAAAGTTTCACCATGCCTTTTCCTAATACTCTTTAAACCGAGGACACATTTCCTGAGGCCGTTTCACACTTTACAGCAACAACTTTCCCTTTATTGCAAGCAGGTTGCTCGGTGCAGCTCCAATCTACACTTCCCTGTGGTTTTGTGTGCCTTTTAAAACTTGCAAGTCGTCTCTTTTGTACACAAACACACCAAAACGACCATTTAGCATCATTTAAATGCAACTTAAGGAGCAAAACTCGCCTTCAATGGTTAGTGTACTTCATAAATCAGGCTTGGGCAGCACATATATTCATATTAAGGGATGCAACGACGTCACACTATTACTCATTAATTCACCCGAGCGAGAAATTGGGACCAAAACTCAATTAAGCAATTGGCGCCATAAAGCTAATTGGACACGTCTAGTCTGCGTTGACTTGAAGTTAAATTGGACTCACCCTTCTTATTAAAGAGAATACAGTCCTGCTGGGTGAATCAGGGTCATTAAAATGGGTTTATGAATGCTACACATAAAGGATGAAGGCCTCATAATGAGTTAGAATGTGACGTACAGGAAGCAGCATAGCCTTGTGAAGAATGTAGGGTCATTTTCCTGAATATGTAAATGCCCAATGGGTCCTGCCAACATCTTTACATTTCATGAATGTATCATTTTTTAAAATTAATTTATTAATTTACTCCAGCTATTTTTTTTTCTATTTATTTACATATGAACTTATTTTATTTGATATTGTCCACAGTCCATATTATTTTTTCTATCATGTTGTTTATTGTTCTATAGTCTTGTCACAGAGGTTGCAGGTTTGATTCCAGCCTGGAACCATTTGCTGCATGTCATCCCCCACCCTCCATCCCCCAAATTTCTTGTCTCTCTTCAGCTGTCCTGTCAATTAAGGGTGGAAAACCACCAAAAACATAACTTAAACAAAGATGGAATACACCTGGGATGCCATTGGCCTCCCAGTTTCCCCATAAACAGAGGATATAGTCCTCGTCACAAAGGTTGCAGAGTTCGCAGGTTCAGTTCCAGCCTTGACCATTTGCTGCATGTCACCCCCCACCCTCCACTCCCCCAAATTTCTCGTAGGCATATTCCATCTTAAAAAAAAAAGATGGAATATGCCTGGCGCTCTATTGGCCTTGCAGTTTCACCAAAAAACAGGAGGCTATAGTCTTGTCATAAGGGTTGCAGAGGCTGAGTGTCATCCCCCACCCTCCACTCCCCCGCGTTTCCTATCTCTCTTCAGCTGCCCTATACATTAAAGGTGAGAATGCCCCAAAAGCACAACTTAAACAAAGATGGCATATGCCTGCCGCACCATTGGCCTCGCAGTTCCACCAATAAGCTCATCGCAGAAGTTAAAGAGGTCGCAGATTTGATTCCAGCATGGAACATTCGCTGCATGTCATCCCCCACCCTCCACTCCCCCAAATGTTCTGTCTCTCTTCAATCATTCTATACATTAAAGGTGAAAACATAACCTAAAAAAAGATGGAATATGCCTTTAAAAGAAGTATCCTCATCTCTGATTGGCTGTGGTGATGTAGTCCTCGTTAAGCACACCTGTGACCACTAACAGACGTATGAATATTCATACGCAACTACTATATTTAGCGATGGTGGAAAGGGTCTCCTTTAAGAGTGAAGAAGGAGAAGAAAAAGGAGGCATGTAAAGGAAAGTTTTTTAGCACCAGGGAGGCAGTGACAGCACAGTCTAAGCTCAGCAGCAATCTCCATTAGCATAAGCCCAGCACAGCCGTGGGATACAGTAACTGCGTGTGGCAACCAGCCAGGTGTGTTGGAGGTAATGGAGGACCCTCTGGACTCTCTCTCTCTCTCTGCTCCCTGTCAAGTCCAAGCACTTTTCTCTCTTTCTTTTCTTTCTTTCTTTTTTACAGCACTTTCCTCCCTCCCTCATAAAGCTCTAGTAATGACAAGCAGCCATGAATTACAGTGACAGGTCAGCTCACTTAGTGCATTCAGAGGAATGCTGTGTTTCTGCAGTGGTGGTCAGATGTGGAGAGGATGCATAGTTGAGCTAGTTGGAACCTGTCCATAATGAACACCTGGGTTCCACGCGTGAAAAACACAGCAGGACCTGATTCATAAGTGTTAAGGCATAAACATAATGTAGTATTTTGCAGTGGACTCACCGACAGAAAGTGGAGAACAGAGGCAGCCTGCTTCAAGTGTCACCAGTCCGACGCATTGAAGAGGGGTTAACCTCCTCAACACTTCCCTCTCTGCTCCCTCCACCTCTCTCCCACTGACACAGCTGACACACGAGCAAACTTCCCCTCTGTCCGTCAGTCCCCACTCATCCCCTCACGACCACACCACAGTCTGTCTTGAGCGTGAAAAAAAAACCCTGGTCCTAATTATTCCGTTCAGCAGCGCGCCGTGAGCTTCCACTCCTCCGGTCCCGGGATGATGAGTGCGTGCGCGCGTCCCTCCTCTCACAGTCTCCCCAAGTGGGTAAATTGTGATGAAGTTGCAGGTGAAAGAAGAAGAAAAAAAAACCCCCCACCAGACTTTAAATGAAAAAGGAGAGATTTGTTCCAGCTGTTCCAGTCCACTCTGAAGGATGTAAGCGCATGCTGCGTCCAGCTCCTGCGCCGCGCCGTGCGCTCCGTGTAGTTAACCAATCTGCGATATATTGGAGTTGCTCGGTAATTTGCATGCAGTAGAGGTGGACTACAGAGACGGGTGGCAGCGTCAAGCCAGATGTGGTGCGCGCGTCTACTTCCGGTTGTGCCTTTCAGAGTAAAAGCATGATGCATGGGGAGGGAATAGTTCCCCTAATGTAAAGATAAAGAGCCTCTTTGTGTTGAATTCATTCTTATAACAGCTTTATTTATTTAATTATTTATTATCTAGTTAAAATTTTAGTCACTTTTATTCTATTTCATACATTTATTAAATTTTTTAAATATAGCATCCTATTTTCTTTTAATAGTTTAATATTTTAGTGTTTTATTATCTTCATAATTTATTTTATTTTGGTGATTTTAATTCCCTGTGTTGAGTTCTAACATCTTATATTACATTTTATTTTTATATTTTATTGTTATTATTATTTTTATTGTTTACCTTAGGATTGTGGGGTGGCTTTGGGGTCAGGGTTGAGGTTGGGATTAGGATTAGGATTATCTTTTTCTTAATTGATTCTATTGTAAATTGTTTTTATGTGCAGCACTTTGTGTTACAATGTCACTGCATGTAAAGGCTTTATAAATACAATCTGATTAAGTCTGATAAGCAAACACTATACAAGCAAGTCTATATCTCACTGTTATAGTCGTATGAGCCTCTGTTGTCTCTGTTTGGCAGATTTTAAACAAAATTATTTTATTTTGAAGGTATTATTACGGGACTTCCGGTATTTTGCTGTTTATTTTAGGTGTTATTTTACACAGCTGGGAAAGGTCTATAGCATTTATACAGAGCTCCTCCTCTCAGAGCTTCTTACAATACTGGAAAGGAAAAAAAAAAACTTGCATTGATGGGCTTTAAATAGCCTGGCTGCAGCACCAAGCATAGAGGATGGAGTTAATGCTAAATAAAAAAGGCTGTGCATCCAAAACTCAGCTTTAAAAATCCAACCGGCCAATGAATAGGCTTGTACAGGATAGATAACACACCAGGATGAGTCTGTGAGTAAAGGGAGGAAGGAAGGAGATGTAGTTGAAGGCTAGAAAGTTCAGTATCTGCAGCAGAGTGCACAGTGGGGTTCATGCTTTCTCCATGTCCTTGAACGAGACACCGATGTGGGACCAGTTCCAGCAGAGTTGTAGCTCACCCTGACCTCTGATCTCCCTGGAGTGCAAAAACCTGATGAAGCATGCTATCATTATTCCAGCTCATGACTCGTCTGCGTCCGAACCCCGGGTGTGATCCTCCACAGCAGCTCACTGCTGTAGTGTAACGCGTCTGCAAAGCAGGTCTGTCACAGGATTAGTGTACATTTAACTCCCATCTGGAACATCATAGCACGGTGCAAGTCTCTGCTTGACCTCGCTTCTTACCCAACTCCAGATAAGGCTTCTCAGAGGAGGAGTGAATGCGAGTGAAGAGTACAACCTTGTGAACCCACTTCAGGGGGCTTGAAAAGAAACGTCCTCTTTTATTTACACAACCTTAAAAACATGGAGAAGTATGCCATGCACACACATTCACACGTTCAGACGGAGATAGATCAATATGTATGCGCCTCACTTTCTTGGCAGTGATGCCCGAGAGAGCTGGTCCAAGCCTGATCCAGCTCTAACTCTAAGCTGTATCAAAAAGGAAAGTTTGAAGCCTACTCTTAAAAGTAGGACCCTGAGTGTTAGATGATTCCAAAGGAGAGGGGCCTGATAACTGAATCTACCTCCCATACTACTTTTAGAGACTTTATCACATATACAAATACAATATAGAGATAAAGTGCTCTTTTTTTTGTAGTTCTTTGAAGTCTAGACTGGCTGTTTGTAGTTTTCATCTCAATAAGGACGGTTAATATTTAATAATTCATCTCTGTTTTCAATGCGTCAGTGCTTTGATCACAGAGGGAGGTGTGTTTTGTCTACATCAAGTCCACATGCTGACGTGACTCATGCAAGGCTTCATACAAAACGGTCTTCAGTGGAATAGATAGGGTCTGTCACATTTCAAAGGAAGTTGGTGACAGCATTGATACACTCAGGGAATTGTGCATTCCAAAATAAAAGTGTTGATTAAAACGGATAATTATGGTTTGCAAATAATCTGAAACCCAAGTTCCAAAGTCATATTCCTAAGGGTCAAGAGTTTGTGGTTTTGATCATCTATTGTACAAAATATCATGGATTCAGAGAATCTTTGCACAAAGGGGATCAGGCTGAAACAAATGCATGAGACATGCATGACTCTGTAGTGGAACTCACCACATGACCTCAAAATTACATCCATTATATATATTGTTTTTTAAAATTTTCAACAGTGTCCACACTACATTTTTCAATCACGTGTTTTGGAATATAACAAACAGTAACATCTCTGTTAGGATTCCACAAACAGCAGATTTAAAATGTTAAATGTCACCAAAAAAAACAACAACTCAACTTCTTGCTTAAAATAGTCTTATTTATACTTTAACTCTCTCCTGATTAGATTTATAAATTACATTAAAGGGCACTTGGGTCAGACGGAGTAATTTGATTGGACAAGAGGCTTTAACACTGATGTATTGTGTTACAATGCTGGGGCTTTTGACTACATCAAGAATATTAAAAGAACACAAGATGAGAAATAAAATACTAAAAATACTCAAATATAGAAATATAAGATTATTTAATTTCAAAATATAAAGTGTGAAATATTAAAATAGAAGAAACTAAAAATATTTAATATAAAAATATTAATATGGAAATATACAGACAAACAAAATCTAAAAATATTAAATATAAGAAATAGATAAAAAATATTGAAATGTAAATATGAGATATAAAAATGTAAGAAACTAAAAATATGTACTATAAAAATATTAATATGGAAAAATATAGAACAGACAAACATAAAACCAAAAAATATAAAATATAAGAAATAGATAAAAAATATTAAATTCCAAATATGAGATATAAAAATATAAGAAACTAAAAATATGTAATATAAAAATATTAATATGGAAAAATATAGAACAGACAAACATAAAACCAAAAAATCAAAAATATAAGAAATAGATAAAAAATTCCAAATATGAGATATAAAAATATAAGAAACTAAAAATATACAAATATAAAAAATATAAAATATAAAGCCTAAATCCTGCCGATGATACTGCCTTAAAAATCATACAAATGAATGCACATCATGCAGCTGTGTAAAAGTGAAGCCAAAACTGCAGTTCCTCCAATTGCCACTAGAGGGTGGCTGTAAAAGCTGTGAACACCCATGTTTGAATTTAAATTTTACAACCTGGTTTCAAAAATAGCTTCACTGGCTCGGTGTTGCAGCAACATGTAGGCAGGTAAAATACGAGAAACACCTGCATCTGCAAAATTGAATCAGATAATATTCCTGCTCTCTTTCTGTTGCAAGAAAATCTCCTCCAGGAGCCTCTCAGGTGGTGCCGAGCTCCCTCTGTGACAACCCGCCTCCATTTTTAGACGTGTCATGCTGTTGAAGAGTGTCTTTTTTATCCGATTATACAATCTTGCTGTGCTTGCAGAAGCTCTCAATCAGCTTCATATTGACAGCAATTAGTCTGAAAGTCGTCAGAGTGGAGTGTCAACACTGCTGCTGAGTTTATCCTATTTATGAGCGCTGTTTTTAAAGAGGGATTTTTGTTTCATGTTTGTTTCCCACCCTGGGATTCCTGAGATTTCCCTGCTGTACTTAAGGCTGTAAGATACTGATCCAAGCACTCCAGGCTTGGGTTTGACATTTTGTGTACTGAACGGCATCATTAAAACTAAAAGTAGGGTGACACTCACAAAGGAACTGTCTCTTTGGCAACTGTTCAAACATATCCGTCCTATTTTCAACATAATCATCATACTTAACCGCATCAAAAATGGCTCAGCTGCAACCTCAGTGTGACGTCTGAGCTTTCTTCCACTGCTCCGGCACTAATGAGAGTCAGTTACAGCTATATATCGAAGGGGACACTCGGTGCATTGTAACTGCATGATTAACCTGCCTCCTACTCGACCAAGGAAGCAGCATACAGAATTTAACAAAGAAAGAGCCTTGAGGTATTTAAGAGCAAGTCAGCAAGACATCAGCTGATTGTCCTCTGTGGTTGAGCGCTTGGGATGCATGCTTTATATGAAGGAAGTTCAATTTGCAACCAGTTTCTGTTATTTTAATATTTAATATTTAAATATGTTAAATGTTTATTCCGGTATACCTTTAAATTTTTATATTTGTATATTTGTATATTTTAGTTTTATCACATTTTATATATCAATATTATAATATTTAATATTTTTAGTTGTATCATATTTTAATATTTCATTTTTTTGTGTTTTATATTTTTAAATGTTCATCTATTTTGTTCTATTTTTATATATTGTTATTTTATATTTGTAGTTTCTTATGTTTTAATATTTCATATTTGTATACTTTTATTTGGATTTTTAATATACTTCATATTTTTAGTTTCTATAAGTATACAAATTATAATAAAAAAAAAAAATATATATATATATATACAAATATTTCATATTTCTTTTTCCATATTTTTATATTTTTATATTTTAGTTTTATCATATTTTTATATATCAATATTATAATATTTAATATTTTTAGTTGTATCATATTTTAATATTTCATTTTTTTGTGTTTTACATTTTTTAATGTTCATCTATTTTGTTTTATTTTTATATATTATTTTATATTTGTAGTTTCTTATGTTTTAATATTTCATATTTGTATACTATATTTGGAATTTTAATATATTTCATATTTTTAGTTTCTATAAGTATAAAAATTATAATTAAAAAATATATATATACATACAAATATTTCATATTTGTATACTATATTTGGAATTGTAATATATTTCATATTTTTAGTTTCTATAAGTATAAAAATTATAATTTAAAAAAATATATATATATATACAAATATTTCATATTTCTATATTTTCATATTTTTATATTTGGATTTTGTATATTTATATTTGTAGTATCTTATATTTAACATTTCATATATTTATACTTTATGTTTTGTATTTTTATATTTGTATATATTTATACATTTTTAGTTTCTTATATTTTATTACTTAATATTTTAAACCTGTTTTTTTATATTAATATCTTATATTTTTACTTTCCTACATTTTAACATGTCATTTATATATCTTATGTTTGGATTTTATAGATTTTCATTTATTAATATTTTCATATTTAATATATTTAATATTTTCTATTTGGATTTCTATGTATGCATATTTGATATTTTTAGTTCTAAGGAGTTCTGTGCTTAATTTCTGCAGCACAATCTTCTGGGGCAGCTCTTGTGTCTTCTGAAGCGCCGTCCTTTGCAGAGAAGACATCACACTTTG